>NW_027114168.1:30983-38122 GCF_000696795.3 Halyomorpha halys
CACATCATCTACTCACCAGGGTTGTCACTCAGACTCAAATTACTCATCTACAAAGTAATACTACGATCATCACTCCTACACGGTGCACCACTACTACATTTTCTATACCCAAGAGCCCTGAAAACACAACAACAATACCAAAACACTAAAGAATATATGCCGAGGGATATCTTTGGAAAGACGTAACATGACACACATTCATAATGAACTACAGCTAGAAACTGTACAACAACACATCCCACGGAGACACTGAGGAGCCCACTCACCTCCGGATTTTAAAAATAGTACCATTTAGAATGGATATTTCACAAGTAATAAATAAACATTACAGGTATCCTTAAAATACCAAAGGTAGTAAAAGGTGATAGCCAACACAATTTATTCTTTTTTTTCACAGTAAAGCATTCACTAATTACCTGTTTCTTTCTGTTTTAGAGAGAAAGTTCAGTGACAGTCTCTGTGTGTTGCGGACGCCCAGCTTCTCGCATCTTTCAAGAACAAAGGCCTTTCACTTGAAGTTCTTTCTTCGTAGTGTCTTTGTCTTGGGGACTGTTTAAATATTATTCAGGTACTGTTTTATTAATGTAAAGTGTTTCAAAATGTGATATGTGTTAAATTAAATCAATAACATTATAATTTACTTGAGAAGTTTTAATTGTGTTTGGTGGTCGTGCCTCTCGCAGTGATTAACTTTTAACTATTATTATCCTTAGAATTTTTGATCATTATTAAAGTGAGAATGCTATTCTTCAACCCATAAATTTGGTGGGCCCATCTCCGGAAAATTAATCTGAGGATGAAGATATAATTGTACCTAATGGCTCACTTGAGGACCCACGCCTGTTGAAACGTCAACGTTCTCAAAGTGATAGTGAAACTAGTGACAATGACTAAAAATTAGTCATCAAAAAGATTGCATTTAAGCCTTGAGTTAGGCCCTTCTTGCTCATAGTCATTGCCGAGAAATATAAAGGGGTAAGCTCATCTCAAGACCTAGATAACTCTCAACCGAAAAAAGTCCCTCGGGCTGAACAATCAACACTAAAAAGACCACCACCAATTATAATCGCCCCTGCTGCCTCAAACGTCTGTGAGGAAATAATTCACAGCATCAACCTCACCAGTTCCTGGACTAACTTATCAAGGGAGTAAACTCGGATCTACCTTGCAACAATTCAAGACCATTTAGGAAAACTATTTACAATACAAATAAAATTCTATACACATATCAGAGTGACAACTAACAAGCTCCCCAAAGCAGATGCTATATAGATAATTTAAACCTAAGATTAAAATTTAAAAAAAAAACACTTCATACAATACATAAATAAGCTTAAATGAAAAAAAAAATTATAAAAGTCAACAACAATCTAAAAACAATAAATAGTATAAATAACTAAACTTTCTGTAATATAATCTAGTGGTAGCTGGCAATATGATAACACTCCAGTTTTTATACCATGATTGCCGGAAGTATCAACTCTCCAATATGGAGAATTCTCCTCTTTTTAGGTTCCTTCATACTTTCCATAGTTACAATATTGTATTCCCTAATAATTATCACCCAGAATGGACCCACGTATCGCTGTATCGATACCATAATAATATAATAACATAGAATTGTAATTGCGGCATACAATCATTCGGTGCACACCATTACGGGGTTTTCGCTGATTGAGATCCTTTTCGGGCTTTGTGAAATCCGGCAGGACTATAAGGGCATGGCGGCGGACGGTGACGGGATAAGCAACAATCATGTCACAAGGAAAAAGGTATGGGAAAAAGTCTGGGGAAAATTGGAAATGGAAAAAGCTAAGAGAGTAGCTCGGGAGAATTTAAACCTCACAGATAGGAAGGAAATAATAAAAATTAGGACAATTGTGTATAGAAAGTTGGGATCAAACAGGGGTAAGGAGATACAGCGATAAGAGGGACCATTCAGAGTGAAAATAATAAGAAAACATAATTTTGTAACTATTGAGAGTATTAGAGACCCTAACTGCGCAGGACAGTTCATATTGAACAACTTAAAGTCCCACTAACCAAACACCTGCGCAACAGTAATCCGGAGTGTCCTCATCTCTACTTATCTGTTGTGTTATGTTTTCTTAAGTGGTGATTTAATTTTCGTTTAATTTATCTTTGATTATGGCGATGTACTGAATAAATTATGTTGCAATGTTTTGTTTTATTGTACACATTAATGATTTTATTTTTGTTTTGCTTTACTTTTAGTTTGTAATAGAGTTTATGAGGATTGTCAATCTTTTGTTTTGTTTATTGTATATACCTTATTTTAAATAGTTATTGTTGTTTTATTTTATAGCTACACTCAACTTTAAGCAATCCAGTGGTCCTCGTCTTATTTACAAAATTACGCCTCTTTTCGTTTTTTATGTCCTCCAGTTTCTCCATATCTATTAGTCTTTCTTCCTCCGAGCTTTCGTCAGACGAAAATTCATCCCTATTGTCTTCCTCCGCTACAGCCATATTCTGTTCTTCTTCTTTCTGGGTATCCACTCCCGCAGGAATTGCCTTGACGATTATCCGGCCTCCTCTTCTACTGAATTTACTGTAATTTCTCGAAACAACTAATCGGCTACCATATTTTTATCTATTGGTTTATATATTATGTCCACACTATAGTGTGTAAGGAGCTCCTTTCATCGCGTTATTCAGGCAAAAGACTCCTTCAATTTTTCCACTTATTGCAGAGGTCTATGGTCAGTGAGTACCCTAAACCTTCTGCCAATTTTTGCAGCTTCTTCATACACCGCCTAATGTTGTCTTCCACCATTGGAGTCATCACTTTTCGGCCTTTCTTCAGTAGATTGTTGAGTGGGACAAGGTACTCCGCCATTTCTGGGTTACAATCTCCTGTAATAATTTAAATTTCCCAGAAACCTATGAACTCCCTTCACATCGTATTGCTGCGACCTTATCCGCGTCGGGTTTAACTCCTTCCCTAAAAATCGTGTGTCCCAAAAAATTAACTAGTGCCTTCCCCAACAATGATTTTCCCCCCGATAGTTTGAGCCCAAATTTCCTAAAATACGCTGTATAAATGCTGCACGTTTTCTTCTTCGTTCTTACTAAACACTAGGAGATCGTCCGTTTAAATCTGACATTAAAATTCGTCAATTCCCCTCAAAAACTCTCCCATTAGGCGCTGGAAGGTTATGGGAGCATTTTTGAGACCAAAAAGCATCCTTGTGAATTTATAGTGTCCTCTCTCGAATGTGAATGGCTTCTTAAGTTGATCATTTGGGTCCATTTTAATTTAATGATATTCGGCCTTCCTACATGCTGAAAATCTTCGCCCCGCTCAGAATGTCCAGAATGCCTTCAAATCTGGGGTTCGAATACTTTTCGTCTATGGTATTCTCGTTTAACTTCCTGTAATCCATCACAAATTTACGGTAGTTTCACCAGGCACGCTGTTCTTTTTCACTGCCCCAACTGACTATTTTATCAGAAATGACTGTCAGTAATAATTAATAATTAAATGTACGGGGATGTACTATCAATAATTATTCCCTGACGTTTTAAATTTTTGAGATATTCCCGAAGGTGGTGACGTAAAGCCTGCGGGTAACTCTTCTCTTTCACGTATGTCACTAAGTCTTATTTCAGTTCACACGAACCGTCATCCCTGTCGTCCCGAGCACTTCTTAAAAAAAAATATCTTCCAATTCCCTTCTAAGGCTTCGTCTCCAGTCCTCGGCCTGATTGATTGCTTCAAACTAAACGCCCTCGTTCTTTCGCAGAAAATGACATTTGTAAACTTTACCTCCCAACTTAATCTTCCATTTTCCCCTGCTATTCCTAACCCAAGTTCCCACCTTCCCTAGTTGGTCACATCCCACAATTACTTTGTACTCCCTACGATATGCACCGGAGTGTGCATTTTCTTACTAAATCCCCACCTTGTCAACTCTGTTTCCACCCCTTCTGCTACCTCACAAGGGCCAACCAAGGTGATTAATTTACACTGACAATCCTGAATCTAGTAGGTCTTCTCCCAACTGCACAGCTTTTCTAGGGCTTCTCGGCAAATGATGTTGTTGGAACTGCTATGTCCTGCAGGCACCTCACTCTGGTATCTCTATTATAGACAGACCACTGCTTTTATCTCTCACGTTATAACTCAGCAGTGTACGGTCGTCCCTCTGAGTTCAGATGTCTCGTGTCTTCCACTCTTCCGTTCTTCGCCTCCATCCGCCTTTTTTCCCTTATTTCCATCCAGCATTAGCTAGCATATATTTACTTAGCTAAGGAACAAACTAGTAGCTGAGCAGTAGTCAGATTTACTTCCTCTAAAAAACAGGAACTAATTTAGCAGTAGCTAACTGTCAATATCTAAATCAGTTGCAATTTTTTAGGGGAACTATTTTTTTAACCCTAACATATCAGTGTCGCTTTATAATATTTCGGGGATTTATTTTAACATTTCAGATTTCTAGCATATTACGGTCCCTTTATATGTTTTTTTGGGGGGGGGAGGGGGGTTATAAAAATGAAAATAAAATTGATTTTATGATCACGCACTTGCGTATTGATTTATTTTAATATTTCTAATTTCAAGCAAATTGGTGTCCCTATTTATGTTTTCGGGGTGCTGAACATGAAATAATATCAATTTTCAATCAGACCTTGCGCTTGCGAATCAATTTATTTTAATATTTCTGATTTCAAACATATTGAGATCAGTATATAAGTTTTCTGGGGTGCTGAAAATGAAAACAAAATTGATACTGTGATCACGCTCTCTTGAATCGATTTAGATTAATTTTTGAGATTTCTAATATGTGCTACTATATAGGTATATATGTCTACTATATAGGTATATATGTATAAATGTCTATACGTTATGATAGGATAAGGCACTGTGTCCGCCTTAATACTCCCTACCATTGTAAATAAACATCTAAAATGATTTTAAGGAGCAATAACTTCAGAAATACAGCAGTGTTATTTCAGTCTAATTGCATGCTGTTACTCTGCCCTGAACCTTGTCTTTTTTTTTGTTTTTTTCGTTATAGTTCCGACAACTCGTAATTGTCGTGGCAACGTAAGTGGTGCCGAAACCTGATTGTTTTTTTTAGTTAGCCCAGTGTATATTTTGTTCGCGCCTTTATTTTTTTTCTCTCTCCTTTCTTATTTTTCTTTTATTATTTTTTTTATTGCCATCACTGAGAATGGATGCAGCTGGCAACCCGTTAGTGCGAGCCGCGGTGTTGAACATACTGCCGAGTGGACCTGTGGCTCCCCCAGTTCCCATGGTCCAAGAGCCAGTCGCGGCCCTGCGGCCCCAGTCCCAGAAATGCCTCCTTTACCAGATACAACGTTGGCGCAAGCTCACGCGAACGCCTTGGCGATGATGAAAGTCAGAGCGGCAACTTCGCTCACGCGAACGCCTTGGCGATGATGAAAGTCAGAGCGGCAACTTCGCAAGACTTAAGGAAGGCAATATCAGACCTGGAACGGTTCACAGGCGAAGTCGGTGAGCTGAATCACTTCATTAAGGGAGGCGACCGAGTTATAGAGAGACTGGAAGCTAAAGTGTCCGATAACCTTCTCGAAAGAGCCGACGCCATATCATTAAAAGCGGCCCTCATCTGTAGTCAAGCGGAGCGTGTTAAACCAGATCCAGGCAGATGAGGAAACATCGTGGTCCACTGTGAAGGAAAGATTGAAGAAAGCATACGGAGGGGGCAGGTGGACCCCCGAAGAAGATGTGTTTCACCTATTTAGGGAGAGGAAACGGCCTACGCAGACAAATGGGCAGTACGCAGCTAGGTTGTTAGCCGAATTCAACCTTATCACAGAAAAAAATGCGTGAGGCGCATAGCACAAAAATAGTTCATTGGCGAATGAGCTTCCTGGGCTCAATACTTAAAGTTCAATTAGCCAAAGAAACGGATAAGAAGGAAGGCTTACCAAGAGAGCGCACATTCACCGAGTGCGCACAGGAAATGGTGGATGTCAGTGCGCGGGAGGAAGACTCACGGATGGAGACGGATGAAGGAGGGTGGAGGAAAGTGACGTACACTCGTCCCAGAAGCACAGAGAACCACTGGAGGAGAAGAGAATATAAAGAAGCCGGCAGAGATAGAGGCACAGCAGAGAGGAAGCTGACCCAAGTCAGACCGAGGAATGTTAGTCGGAAAGAGGAACGACGGTGCCACGGGTGTGGTAAAATGGGACACTTAGTGGCCCGGTGTCCCCGGACTCGATGCTTCGAGTGCGGGAATGAGGGGCACATAGCTAAACACTGCCCCTACATTTATAGGAGGAGAGAGGTAGACCAGGGAGAGCCAATGGAAATTAATGTCCAGAGAGTGAGAAGAGGACGTGGATCGCAGAGGTCAGAGGAATCCTCTAGTGAGACTTCAGAAGCGTCTGAAGCATCGGAAACAGAAATAGAAGACAAAGGGAGGAAACGCACTGGCGAAATGAGAAGTGGACGAAAGCGAGTAGGTGTAAGGAGAAGGTCCTACGAGGAGATCTGAGGAGGGTGGCAGCAGAGCGGCGGCCGCACGTTGGTAAATAACAACGTGAAGAGAGAACGCAGCGGTCTGCCTATCATCTGTGAGAGAGGCGTGACGTGGCTGGTGGATACCGGGAGTTCGCACACGATCCTGAGTCGAGGGGCGCTTGAGAAGTGGAACGACAGCAAGACGAAACTTCAGGTATGTTCATGTCAATGTCAACTAATCACCCTGGGTGGGCCCTATAGTGTGGAAGGGGAAATCGATATAAATCTGAGTAAATGGGGGGTTCAGGGGGACCTAAAGGTCCATATCGTGCGACAGATGCCGCGAGAATACCAAGCTATTATAGGATGTGACCTATTAATGAAGGGGCGAGCTCGGATAACGAGAAAAGGGGACGGATGGAACATTCGAATAGGGAAAAATAGGTTTAGGGGCCAACGGGTTCTAGGGGACAAACAGGTAGGCGCGATAAACCAGGCAGGAAATTGGAGGCGAGCGTTGATGGAAGAATACGGGGACATATTCTTTCAGGAGGGGGAACCACTGGGGGTGACTGGAAGAACGGTTCACGAAATTCCGTTGAAACAGAGGGTGACTTATGTGAAAGAGAGGCGGTACCCACAAGGACTTCGGAAACATATC
>NW_027114168.1:40849-41095 GCF_000696795.3 Halyomorpha halys
AGATAGCGGTGCCCCATCTTCTGAATTGGGGAAAGCAGTTTTACATTGCAACTGAAGTTTTGAAGAGTTCATTTGTGTTTGAATATTTCCATGTTCATGGCTGATGGAAATAGTGTTGTGATGGATGATATCATCAATTTCGATTCCATTCTGAACATTTTCTATGTTGGTTTGCCCACTGGTTTGAACAGGAGTGTTCTTAGAGATCTGAGGTGGTATTGTTGGAATTCCTGATGTTTCTGTCTT
>NW_027114168.1:41145-46724 GCF_000696795.3 Halyomorpha halys
GACTTACGGACGCAGAGACAAGGTACAGTGCATTGGAGAGGGAGTTACTGGGCATAGTGTGGGCCGTAGACCATTTTCGTCCCTACGTATTCGGGAGAAAATTTAAGATTCAGACAGATCATCGCCCCCTCTAATGGGTGGGAAAATTGAAAGAATCCTCAGCTAGGGATACCCGATGAAAGGAGCTCCTTTCCTAATATAATTTCGAAATAGCCTACAAACAGGGTAAAGAGAACGTGGTGGCGGATTGGCTATCGCGCGCAATAACCGTGAACGCGATAGAGGATGAACAACGGGGACCGTCCGGAGATCTGCGTCAATTTTTGCGCGAGTGGACGCCTGGGGAAGACGATAGCCAAAACGCGAGAGAGCAGAGAGACGCGGATGAGCGCCATAGCACGCGCGAAGGGAGCGAACCGGGGGCAGCATCAGGAACTGATAGCTCGAGTGGCGATCGACCAGTGGAGATGGAGGAAATAGAAGAAATCATAAATGATAAGCCCAAACAAATAATTTGAAAGACAAGGACAACAGGTATGATGAAAATAGAATACAGTAAATACGGGAGAAGCTCTATAACGACTATCTGGTAAACGCCAGGAGTGGGAGAAGAGCAGATATGTAGAGCATTGAAGGATGCGTCAAAGGCGGGAAGAAAGTATTACCTGTTTGTAGGAAACGCCGTAATTTGGGAAAAAATTAAGCGCCTGTGGAGGACGGAACAATTGGGGGTAGACAGGACCTTCATTCGTTGTACGCTACTAGTCGACACACTACGGGAGGTAGAAAAACAAAAAGAATTTACGCTTGCCTACCACCAGGGTAAGACAAGCCACAGAGGGATAGCGGAGACGATACAGGCACTGCGGCGGAAATACTTCTGATGGGGTATTAAACGAACGGTTCAGGAGGTCATAGGGAACTGTCAAGTGTGTCTGAGGGCTAAATATGTCATCCCCCCAAAGCTATGCAGGAAGAAACTCCAACCGCGGATACGCCGTTAGTCGATTTACAGGTCGACACTTTTACCTGGAGAGGATACAAATGGGTCACGGCCATTGATTTTTTTAGCAAGGTGGTCATGGCACATCTAATCACGGACAGGTCAGCGGATGCAATACTAGAAGCGCTGCGAACTTAAATGCAGTGAGCTGTATTTAGGTTTATAAATTATAACAAACATGTAAAGAAATGTTATCCTATGCTTTCCTTAAAAATCAATCAATATGTGCACCTCCTAACCCATTATTTTCCTACAAAATGATCAAGGCCCTATTTGAATGCTGGACAAATGTCTTAAAATTTAAACTATTAAAAGCATTTTGTATGCTTTTAATTAAAACAAAGGGGGACGAGTTAACGAACGCTATATTATTTAACAGCTATTATTATAAATAGACTATCGTTATAAACTATATAGTACAAACTATACGGACCATAGAGGAAGTGACTTTTGTCACCTTAGTATTCTATATCAATGTAAAAAGCGAGGGCCGACACTTAGGCAGGTACAAGCTGTCATCTCACAATGGACTTGCATCAGTCTAACTATTTTATGTTTAACACATGTAAGTCAGTTCTCACAAGTTCATGACATTCCCAACTCATACCCCAATTTCTTGGAAGCCTGACACCCTGTTTCTAGTCACGCCTTTTTCCCCCTCCCAGATATTTATTTCTTATTTCATAAGCTCTCTAGGCCACGTCTAATTTCTTAAATTATCTGATTGGTCCAGCACCCTTCCCTATTTCCAAGCTCTTCATACCCCCTCTTCTCAAGTGTACATATATATTTGTTAACTCTGTAAATCAAGATATTCACAGTCACAGACCCAGTCATTGTTAGAGTTAGAGTTACAGTAAGAGTAACATGTAGTATATGTAAATATGTAAAAATAAAGTCATTTTAATATTCACTGATGTTTATGTTGTTTAAATCAAGTGATGTCGACTATAATCTCCCTCCGCCATTTTATTTTCCCTGCGATTTAAGATACATAGGCTTTAGTAAGTGGATGAGTGTACCCGATCTCCATTTTGTTTTTTCTACTGGTTGATATATTTACGAGTTTCGTAGAGGCTGAGTGTACCCGGCCGCCATTTCGTTTTCCCTGTGACTTAAGAAACTTAGGCTTTAGGAAATGGCTGAGTGTGCCCGATCGACATTTAGTTTTTACTGCTACTTAGGTGGCCTGAGGTTTTGATATGGGCTGATGGGCCGTGCCCGGCCGCCATTTTATTTCTCTAATGATTTAAATATTTGTCGATTTTCATAGGGGCTAAGTGTGACTGGACACCAATTAACTTTTATTTTCTTCACCCCCCCACTTATCAAAGGGTTAGGTAACCACTTTTTTACGATAAACTTCCTCCGTCATTCTTCTTCTCTTGCAATTTAAGTGTTTACCCCCACCACTTATCAAAGGCTGAGTCAGGTACAGGACGCCATTTACTCTCTCGCGAAACTATTCTTTTCGTTCACTGCCATTTTGTTAGCAAGGGTCTGAGTGTGCCCGGCCTACATTTTGAATTTTGTTCGCTTCTATTTTATTACGACGGTCTCGCGATCTTCTTCTTTTCGTTCATCGCCATTTTGTTAAGGGGCTTGCGAAAAAACAGCGGTCTTAGTCTTAATACACGTGAGATCGGACTTTGAACGGCTATGCTCTTATTTAATTGTGCCAACATTTCGGCTAGAGTTTCTAGCCTTCATCAGGGCTAAGATCAGAACAAGATAACAACCAATTGATATAGAAAATAAAAAAAGAAAACATAAACAGAATGACATAAAGTGAATAATTTTACAGAATAGAATTAATAAAATGAAGTGATGAAAGAATTGGAAAATAAAATGTATCTCATCAGATTCAGACAGAGAATTCGACAATGCCGTAATTCGATCAGAAATGAAGGACCTGGACGTAACATGGCGTCTCAACAGACCAGGGCACCCTAAGAGCAGAGGAAGTATAGAGCGGCCATCTTCACGTTGAGTGACCATCTTCGCTTGCTTATATCAGATCGACAAGGGATTGGAACCGCACGTGGCAGTGCCTAAGGCTATAGCGGCATATAAGCGCCGTAACGGAATTTTTACCATCTGAGATCCTGTTTGGACTTCGAGGAGACCGGCGGGACTATAAGGGCACGGCAGTGGACGGTAAGGAGATAAACAACAACTATGTCGCTCGAAGAAAGTTAAGGTGAAGGTACGAGGAAGAATGGAGAAAGAAAAAAGCAGGAGGGTGGCGCGGATGAATTTAATGGTCACAGGCATGATGGGAGCGATCAAAATCGGGACGATCATGTACATAAAGTTGGTGTTTAACAGGGGTAAGGAGATACAGCGATACGAGGGTCCATTCAGGGTGATAATTATTAGAGATCACAATACTGTAACTGTAGAAAGTATTGAAGAACAAAAAAAAAAAAGGTGAACTGTCCATATTGAAGAGTTAAAACTTCCAATGACAACATAATAACTTGAGTGTTCTCATATTGCCAGCCACCATCAGATTATATTACAGATAATTCTGTTATTTGTTTATTCATTGTTTTTATAATTATTAGAGATAGTTGACCGTGGATGATGTACTAAGAGATGATGGTTGGGGGTGCGGACAAATGCAACAAATAAGTTTGTGTAGCTTATTTAATTGTGCCAACATTTCGGCTAGAGTTTCTAGCCTTCATCAGGGCTAAGAACAGAAGAAGATAACAACCAATAAGTATAGAAAATATAAACAAAATGACATAAAGTGTATAATTTTACAGAATGGCATTAATAAAATGAAGTGATGAGAGAATTGGAAAATAAAATGTATACATAGATAATTGAAAAAGTAGGTAAAATAACATAATTAAGGAAATAAAATGAAAATGAAGTTATATAATCCAAAGAAGTATAAATATATTAGTTATTAATAGGGATAGAATTTTTATGTTTTCACATATTTTTACCTGACCATGATATATGTGATTCCTTACTAACTATAGATGTTTCAAGACATATCTGGCCAAAAGAAGCCATTTTTATTTTACATATTTTTAAATATTTGGCCTTTTTTACATATTTTGTTGTAAATCACATATTTTCTGAAATATTTGTTATTTTTAACATATTTTTAGGTATTTTGTTCTGAATGACATATTTCCTTAAATTATTTGTTCAATTGTAAGTACATTTTTCGCAGCAACAACGTAAAATTCAAGATAACACAAGAAACATAAAAGTGAAATTTCTCATTTATCATAAATAGTGCGTACAAATTCTATACCTTCATCTTTAAACACAAATTAAAAGCAGTGGCAATAATAAATTTTCACACAGAATTACATCGAGAATTTCTCAGAATCAATTAAAAAGAGCAAGGGTCTTATTCCTTATTATAACAAATGATTATGTAGCGGGAGGGAGCAAGTGGTGCGATCACAACTCACCAGAGCACAGCACCTCGAGCCTCACTGAAGCTCCCAAATTTACATATTGCATTATTTTGTAAAAACACATTGTCATTTTTATAGATTAATAATTTCTGTTCATAATACTTAGCAATATCTGTACAATGAATAATAAATAATAACAATGCAATGCACGAACCTATCTCAAGCAGACATGTATCGACCGCTTCTCGGTCACAGCCGCATGGACTAGGCTTATAAATAAGGGATTCTAATTCCCCAATTTGATCTTAGATCCACATCCTTTCCTGGGTCTAGTCATGGCACAGGTGACGTATACACTGCTTGAGATAGAGAAGTTCATTGCCAATCTATACTCGCTAAAGTTGTTTCTATGTACGCACGCCGAAGACGATGGCCTATCTCCTCTCCTTCTCTCCAGCAATCTTAGTCTGTCCGCTTCATCTCGGCAACCAGTGTAATTGCCCGTCTCTCCCCGGCTCTAGTCCGTCCGCTTCATCTCGGCAACCAGTGTAATTGCCCGTCTCTCCCCGGCTCTAGTCCGTCCGCTTCATCTCGGCAACTAGAGCTGCACCTAGCCTTATCAGCTTACTGGTCCGTCCGCTTCATCTCGGCAACTAGAGCTGCACCTAGCCTTATCAGCTTACTGGTCCGTCCGCTTCATCTCGGCAACTAGTAAGCTGGCTCCTATCATGACAGTTCTGGTCCGTCCGCTTCATCTCGGCAACTAGTAAGCTGGCTCCTATCATGACAGTTCTAGTCCATCCGCTTCATCTCGGCAACTATAACTGTTACTCTACCTCAGACTCTCTCACCCAGATCTCCTCTACCTGAGTCAGTGTCCAGGGCTCACCCTCTGGCACGGCCGTTCCTATCTTATTATTGAATGCGCCTTGTCGTGGGCCTTCTGTAAAGTGGATATCAGGCTGGAGAAACCGTCTAAGACCAGACTCAACCCCGACAATGACATGCCGCCTAGGTGATGCAGAATACCGAACTAGATGCAATGGAAGTTGCTTCATTTAAGTATGCCCCTATAACATCAGTAAATGTTGTAAGATCTTTTAGCCGGTACAAGTCCATTCTGCGTTCTAACCGACGAAGATTTTTATTTGAAAATTTAAAAATGCATTTAATCTGCAATAATTTTGTAACTG
>NW_027114168.1:46774-47535 GCF_000696795.3 Halyomorpha halys
GCATACAATCACTCCATCCATACAGTTACAGGGTTCTCCCCCTTCGAGGTTTTATTTGGAATGCGCGGACGGAGGCGGGATTACAGAGGTTCAGTGGGTGAGGGTGAAACGATCCATAACGGAGCATCTCTACGTAAAGTATGGGATAGGGTTAAAAGTAGGCTCGAGGGCGAAAAGACTAAACGTGTCGCGCGTCAAAACACTGATGTCAGAGACGTTGCGGGTAAAATTGGGATTGGGACGATTGTCTATCGCCGTGTAGGTACTAATAGGGGCAAAGAGGACCAACGTTACGAGGGGCCATTCAGGGTGATTGTGATTAGGGAGCACAATGTGTTTACCATTGAAAGTGTTAATGAACCCAAGAAGCGAAGAACTGTACATATCGAACAGTTAAAGCTCCCTATGAGGGGAACCCGATAATACATTGAAGTTTTAAGCAGTGAGAGTTTTTCAAGAAGTTATTTTGTGTTTTTTTTCCTATCTTATTTTACAGCAAATTATCAATGAACGGAAATGCGAGTTCGTGCCTAATTTTATTTTGGTTCTTTTGAGGTTTTGTTGGTATTGCGTTATATTGATTTCCGAAGAAAATGTGTAAAAGGTTTTCTTTTCTTATGTAATAGTAGCGTTTAGAAATAATATTTTTTTTATTTTCTATTTTGTTATTCTGTGGAAGTATCATGTTATTTATTACTTTATTTTTGTACAAGATTCACAGTGTGAATAAAGAAAATGTATCATAGAAGTTAAGATTATAC
>NW_027114168.1:47921-53670 GCF_000696795.3 Halyomorpha halys
ATAATATATTTATTTATCATAATAACACTAGTTTAGGGGTGTAAATGTTCCCACGTGAATGTCCTGACCACGTAATAGAAATTTCCTTTGGTTTATTCACGTCTTTTTTCTCTCAATAACATCCTACGTAATCATAATCTTAATCTTCTTTTTTGAACTTTCGTTCTGCCAACTTCGTTCATGTACAATAGGGGACGTCGAGTGACGTTCGACTATCCTAATCATTGTATAACTGGCCTTGAAGTTATGATTTAGAGACTAAACATCACGGTTTAATTGATTATAATTTAGTGGTGACGAATACACACTGATTGTTTAATAAATAAATTTTAAAATAACGAAAATACTCATGGCTTGCGTTAAAATAAATCTTTGCTGTTTGAACCGTCATCAGAAAGGGAATAAATAAACAGCAGATCTGAATATATTATCTTTGTCATGTTATGTTTGAAATTTTCATTTTTCTTGTCAATTAGGGTTAAATGTTTTGTTGCAATTTTATTTTTACTTTTCTAAAGTTTAATTAATAACCTACGTGTATTTACTATAAAATCATCAGCTGTGACTTGATTGTCATATATTTGTTATTGCCATTTAGTTACTTTACTTACGTCAACATAATCAAAAAGTGTGTTTTTCTATTAGATATTATAATGTGCAATTCTGTTGTAAATTGATTGAAAACAAATAGTTTTCCATTGTTGCTATAAAATCACATTTTAATGAATTTAATTGATGTTTTATAATTTAAAATTGGTAGAAGCAACTAATTTTAAATATTTTATCCTTTTAGGTTTTTAAAATGGATAATAAATCCAAAGTAATGAACCAAGAAGATGACTTTAAGTCCTTCCAAACAACAATGAACTTCTGGTATTTATTGTGCCAAGCAACTAATTTGTTTTTTCCATTGTTAATTCAAAATTTACATTAAAATGAATGTTATCTGCAACATTATTAATATAACTCTCTTTATACCTGTATAAAAGATTGAAATAGTAGTAATGAATAAAATACGTTTTTGGAAAAAAAACTGCAGTGCACTATAAATTATGTTCAGTTTCAGTTACTGTTTCTAATATAATTTGATATTTAATGTTTCTATTGAAAAGTACTCTGCAGATTTATAGGCTCATTAAGAAAAAAGTTATGTTAAGTTTAAAAAAATATCTGATAATAACATTTTTTTTAAGGAAAGAATTTGAGAGAAAACAAGTTCGAGTACAGAATCAGAAACTTACAGGGGACAAGGTCCAGGTGCACCAGCTTTGTAAACACGAGAGGGAACCAGTAAGCTCAACTAAGCTAAGTTTAACAATTGTAACTTGCTTACTTTGAAAAAAATAACTCTAATTGGAAAAATACAATTACAATTATGAATCATAAACATTTGATAATGTTCTATTATACAGCGATCATTTGATTTTCTCCAGTATTATAGAACTTTTAAATTTTCCTTTCTTACAGTTATTTTATTTTCTCCATTATTACATTAATTTTTTTTCAGCAGTGTGCTTAGATAAGGAATAGATGAGCCATTATATTTTATCCAAGGATATAAAATATCAATGTATGATATGTTATCCTACCTTTACATGATTTCACTTAAAAAAAAAAAAAAAAAAGTGGGACAAATTGAGGTTTAATGTTGTCAGTATATGCTCAATGGCCCAGACTCCAGTTTTAGCATTAAGTAGTAGGGTTTTTACACTATTTCATTAATTATTTAAGTAAGAAAATTATAAAGTGTCTTCTCTTTATCTTCCTAAATTCAAGAGATTATAATATCCATTATATCATAATGGATTCCATCATATTATATTATGAATACTACCAACACTAAGTTATAGTTTTAAAGAAAATAATTGGATTTAAGACCTTTGTGCACATTTAAAACCACAAAATGAATCCTAAAATTGAAGGAGTACAATATAAAAAGAAATTGTAATATTTTATTATAAAATTATTTGAAAAACAACATATAAATCAAGTTTTCAGAGAAGTTACTTTCCAAATCATTTTAGCATTACATGGTAACCTTTCCTTTTTTGCTATGGAAGTTAGGTTCACAATTACAGATTAATAGATTCTTTCCATGGACTCAAATTATTCAAATATTTTTTCAAGTTCGAATATTTCTTATATTTATAATCATAAGTACCTTACACCCCCAGTATGACATGTTGAAGAAATTAATTTTGTTTATTGCTACCTTTTTATTGTTAATACTTAAATTTCTTTCAACTTTTTGTTTCTATCTGTTATACATTATTAATACTTTCTATATCAGTGACCTTTTCTATATACTATTTTAAGTCATTTGCAATGCTATTTTAAGCTTATCCCATGCCATAGGAAGATTTGTTTGTAATTTATGTTAGTTCTTAAAAGTTAATCAGTTTAAAGTATGTCTGATTTGTTTATTGAAATATGAGAGTATAGTAATAAATATATATTTAATAAGTATCAAAGTAATTCAGGTGTTCCGTTAAATTATAAATTTATTCTTTACTATCCTACAACATTTTAGGACTATAAACCTCTTCTTCAGACTTTAATGTAAACCAAAAGAGAGGACCAGCTAAGAGGAGCCAAAGATATTTTTTCTAAACATGAATTTTAGAATGTGACAGAATAATAGTAGAGGGATTATCAAGTTGAGCTGTAGACCTGTAATTTCTAATCCTAGTACTGCAGCAGAGAGATGGGGGTGAATAATGAGGAGAGAGAATTAATTTTAACACCCCCATCTCTCTGCTGCAGTACTAGGATTAGAAATTACAGGTCTACAGCACAACTCACTTCTGAACCATACACCTCCAGCTCTTTACAACATTCTGTTCAAGAGCCCTCTTCACAGAAAGTATCTTCACCCCCTCAATCTCAAAATTTTTCCACTGATATTGTTACCCCTCAACCACTTGATAATCCCTCTGATAATACACTCCATCTCTCTCCTACTGTTTCCTTTGAAAGTAAACCCTACCAAATTTTCTCTCTTCTATAATCACAATTTCCTTCCCATAAATATCACATTAATAACTCATATAACCTTAATAAGTGCCTAGCAGATAAAACAGAACAGAAAAATTTCCTCCTTAAATGCAGATAACACTCTATTTTTCCTAAATCTATTGACAATAGCATTAAGCATTTTCATACATCCAATTTTCTAAAATCCCAACTAATACCATTCCCTATTTAAATTAAAAAAATCATTACTAAATTTTAAAATTAAGGAAACTATTCAGCAAATCGATTTCATTAATAATAAAATTAATCCTATGAATTGTACAAAGAATTTAGTGGAATAGAAAAAGGATGTATAGAAAGAAAAAAATATAATTGGAAAATAAGATGCTAACAGATTTTTAACATCTGAGAAGGGGAGCATCAAATGGAAGGAAGGCCATACACACTGAATGGTCCCACACAGTATAAATGTTAAATGAATTACTGTCAAATTTAAAGTTTTAGGAGGAACTAGAACTCTCCCTTCCTTTTGGAGGTATTACATATTGAAGGACTAGATATTGAAAGTTTTGTGAAGATCAGAAGGCTCAGATAAGCAGGCCATTTCACGAGAATGGATGACAGAGAAATACTGAGGGTATTTGCTAAGGACATCCTTCATCAAACTAGAAGAATAGAGAGTTCAAACTTTAGATGGTTTGATAGTGACAACACAAAGGCGAGAAACCTACTGAATAAACTTGATTGGCTGGCTATTACAGAAGCTTGAGAAAAATGGAAGAAACTTATTGAAGTGGCCCTGATTAAGGGATGGGCTGTTGTGGCATATATGATAATAATGATTTAATGAAGTAATCCCCCTGAGAATACCTAAAAAAATATTATATGACATCCTTTAAAGGAAAAAAAGTGTAATCTAATAATTTAACCATGTTAAGTTTTTGTCAGCAAAATTTCACTGTTAACAACATTGAGCACTTTTGGTCGATTATCAAAGAGCTTTAGGTGACCCTTATATTGTTGTTAGTTAAGGATAGTCAGATTTCAATAAAAAATATGGTGAAATTCATAAATATTAACATTGACTTTTTATTTTAATATTTGACTAATTCTTACTGATCAAGAAGATCAGCAAAGTTACATTTCATTACTATTTTTAATTGGTAATGTTATTTTCAGATCATCGGGCCTAAGATGTCAATGCTAAAAACTTTTCACAGCCAAGCCACACAAACCGACAATACAAGTACAATTGAAGAGGTGAGATCGCAAGAAATACAAATAGAAATTGGAAGAGGTCGAAGTAATAATCTGTGGGATGACTGTCTGGATTGTTGGTTACCATTTTGTTTTGATTGTTCTGTTAGTTGAATCTTGTTAATTCTCTTACTTAAATTATTCTAATCTACTTTATCTATATACTCTACCTGTCAATAAAATCGCTACACCAACACATTACTGAGTTATGAAAACATCTAATTTTATATTACATACAAAAAGGCTAATAAATTAAAAATAAAGATGGCATTAAAATTTATTATTTACTTAATTAAAATAAGAAGTTTCTTTTAAAAAAAATTACTTAATATTTTTTCTTTTAAAAAATTTGATTTATATAATTTATATTGGGTTATAATATCTTTAATAAGAAATATTTTCTTCTCTTGCTTTAATAATCACTTCCATCCTTTTTGGAATGCTTATTAATTATTTTTTTATTGTTGTTCTGTTTCTCAAATAGAACCAGCCATACATAGCATTTTAAAATGAGGTAGGAAGAGAAATCTAGAACCAAAATTTCCTTTTAAGTTTACCACACATATGCTTGATTGGATCAAGTCCCAGATTATTAACTAAACACTCTAGGTCATGGATACCTGATGTTTTCAGGTTATCAAAAACATGTTGCTTTTTGTGGCTAAGCATGACCAATGGTTCACCATATTGACAGGCATGTACGGTACTTACATCTTGTAAAATCATCCGTACATCATTCAAGGCTCCACCTTGGTAGCGTCTTGGTATGTTTCTCCAAAGAAGTGCCACTACAGAACATCTTAGAGACCCTTTCAAATACCATATTTTCTGACATACAGTGTTGAATATACCATAATCCAAACATTTTTCATAGTTCAAATCATTAATGAAAGCCAATTTGACTATCAGTTTAATGTTAATATTTTCCTTCTTTGTGAAAAGTGAATATTCTTATTGAATAATTGTGACTTAAATTAATCATGATCATATGAATAAAACATGGAATAAACAGGAAAGAGAGAATTTCAAACATTAAAGGTTAGGCTCCAAAAATAAAAATTAAAAAATTAAGATTTATAATTGTTGCCAATTTTCAACTGGGAGTAAATTTGCTAAGTCTCTGTTAAAACTATTTATTCAATATTCTATTAACTTTAAGAGAGTCATCACCTAAACACTCCTTAATCATTATTTCATTACTATATCTCAGTCTATACCAGTGACAGAAAGTTTTGGTTAATGTAAATGAACTTTTTATCAGGAATTCCGTGTTTGGAGTGTAATATGTGTTAAAGTTTAAATGCAGATTCTTGTAGCGTAACTTGAAGGAAGGTTATTAATAATAGTTAATAATTTGTTTTGTATTTATATCTGGCCAAGATGGAATCTTTAACTCTACAGATTTACACAAGTAAAATTTGGGAAGATAAGGTGTAGGGTGAAGTTAATTGGCTAGAATTTGATCAAATTTATTATTCTTTCTTAATTTTCGCCCAGTTCCTGAAGGCAAATGATATGA
>NW_027114168.1:54875-65231 GCF_000696795.3 Halyomorpha halys
GTTTAGTTTGTAGTGAGTGTATCATCAATGCTTAGAGGCCCATATTTATCACAGCTTGTTAGGACAATTTTTGGTGAATCAGGATTTTGCCCAACACTTGATGGGAAATGATATGAGATTGGAAAGCTTATTTTGTAGTGAGTGTATCATCAATGCTTAGTGGCATATATGTATCACAGCTTGCTAGGACAATTTTTTGGAGAATTAGGATTTCAGCAGTACGGAAGGATTATATGAGGCTCTAAAGCATTTTAAGATTCCTAGCAAGCTCATAAGCCTTGTGAGGCTTGCAATGAACAACTTATGCTGCATGGTTCAGATCGGTGGAGAGTGATCGGAGGAATTCCCCTCAATAAAAGGATTACCCTAGGGAGATGCCTTAGCCTGCCTTCTCTTTGATCTTGCACTTGAGATCAAAGAGAAGGCAGTGAGAGATGCTGGGTTACAGACCAATGGCAACATTTTTAATGGATTTGTACAACTTCTTGCATATGAGGATGATATAGATATCATAGGACGTTCCTTCCAGGCTGTATCGGACGCTTTCCTTGTTCTGGTGGATCCTGCAAGAAGACTTGGCTTGGAAGTAAATGCGGAAAAAACAAAATATATGATTACGGGAGAGATGCCTAGGCCTAGAGAGCAGGTGATATTCGGGGAATACCAATTTGAGAAGACTAATGTCTTTGTATACTTTGTTTCATTGGTAACTCAAGAAAACGAACCTGAACAAGAGATTTGACATAGGATCAGAGCAGCAAATCGGTGCTATTTTTCTATGACAAGGCAGTTCCAAAGCAAAGCTCTTTCCAGAAAATCAAAGTTTTGTCTTTATAAGACGATAGTGTACCCAATCTTGCTGTATGGTTGTGAGTCTTGGATTACCTCCCAGGTTTGTGAACAGGAACTCCTCTTTGAAAAAAGAATCCTCAGATGTTTATATAGTGGTGTTCTCATCGGAGGAGAGTGGAAAAGGAGGGAAAACCAGTAGCTGTACACTATGTTTAAGGAGCCTGATGTAGTTTGAGTGTTCAAGAGTCATGGTACCAGGAGAAGAGGAAGACCAAAGCTGCAATGGACTGATGTTGTTGCTGTTGATGCAACAAATATGCTGCCGCTTCGGAATTGGATGGCGGTTGCATGGGACCGAGACAATTGGCGGAAGCTGCTGGAGGAGGCCAGGGTTCGACACCAGATTGCTGAGCCACACTAGTAATAGTAGTAGGATTTCAGCAGTATGTATAGCTTTAAGGATAGGTCCTAGGTTACTACCTTGAATATCACAAGCAGGCTGAGTTAAAAGAGAGAATTAGGTACACTTTATATATCATTTCAGAAAAATAAGAATTGAAAATAAGATGTAAGGTATTGATAAAGTTTGAAAAGCTCTTACTAGTACCAAACTTGATCAAAGCCTATTGAACATCAAGAAAGGCATTAATACAGTACATCCTATCACTCACCTTGCAGATGAGATTACATAAAACATTTTTGAGTTAGGGAGGGAGATCAATATAATTCAAACTGCCAGGAATAAAGTGATAGAGGTATAAAATAGAGTAAAGACCTTTTTTTTTTTAGCTTTTCTATAATTCAGCCCATTTTAAGCAAGTGGAATATGATAAAGTATGAAGCTGAATTTTCGAAGTGGTTTTTTGGATTATTAGATCATTTTAACAATATATAATTTCTATGGATTGAGGAAATATGATATTGCAGCATTGTAAAAGTATGTTAGAATTGTGTATAATGTTTCCCTTAGAAAAGTTTAAGGATTAAGGATGCGCCATCTCTCATCTAGTCCAGATTTCATCTGGAGTGAGGTGAAAATGATCACGTTTTTTAATAAAAGCTGATTGGTTTTAGTCCAGGATGTTTCTTCAAGTTTGAATAGTTGTATTATAGAATTTGATACCTGAATAGCTCTATTTAGTTTTAATACATTTTAATTTAAAAATTCTGCATATTGGTATTCTATCAATGGATAGATTCTCCACATGTCTGTACCATGCCATTGTATTTTTAACATCCAATTTACTTGTTGTATATATTTTTAATACTGTTGTAAATATCTATTAATAAATTAATAAAAAAATCAGCATTAAGTTTGTAGTGGAATTTTAAAATTTACCACTGATTGATCAGCTAGTAAAATATTATCCTTCAGAATAAACATTTATATTTTTCGTCATATACATACCAGTACTAGTGCTTGATAACAACTAGTTATATAGACTTATGTTTTAACTGATCTAAAACATTTTGGTTTCACCTTTTTGTGAAATTCAAAAATATATTCAAAACCGCTTTTGTAATTTATTATATTAGATATAAGTTGGTATTTAGTTGTGAGAGGATTGGTGTTACCAATTTATACTAACAATATACCAATACCAATCAGTCAATTTTATATCTCTGTTTTTGCCTCTTGAATATCAAATTATGAGTCATTCTGTTCTTTCATGACTTTTTAATACTAATATGAGGTAAATAGATTGTGGTAAGAACTAGGATTGAAAATTTATCATTTATTTTGCTAGGTATTTTATTTTAAGCTGGTTTCTATTTAGAATGTGAGATATTCATTCACAGAATCTACTAGGTGTTAGTGAAGTCTTATCTCACTTTTGTTATTCAAGTTTGAAAAAAGTGTTTCTGAATTAGGAGGTTTAGTATTTGGAATTGAATGTTAGAGAAGCTGAACACGTCTTTGATGAAGTGAAGGTTTATCCTAGCATTTTATTTTATTTTAGAAAGTAGACATCTAGATGGTGGTGAAGGGATGGAAGGTATCAGGAAGCTTTTTGAAGGATGTAGGAAAATAGGTTGGCTCCTTGGATGAAAGAACAAAATAACTACCAGAGGTTGAGTTAAGGAGTAGGGGGTTGCTGCAAGAGCTGCATATCCCGTTTTCCCATCATAAATGTTTAGCATATTTGTCACTTCCAGCGGTGAAGCAAGTTCAGATTAGTGAATCAAGGAAACTAGCAAATACCAAGATCACAAATATAGTATAAAGCTGAAAATATTAAGTTGAAAGAACAAGCCTGTATTTTGAGAAGAGGTGTCAGGCTATGTTTTTAAGTTACTGGTGGTGTTGAGAACAGTTGCACAAGGTCTGATTGTTAAAATGTGATGTAAAAATTTATTTTTTATTGTAACCGTAACTAATAAAACAGTAAGAACAGCAGAAAAACATTTTATTTGTGTCCACCACATCCGCGTTAAAGATTATGGGCCCAGGCAGTTTGCAAATTAAAAATTTGTAGTGAGACAGTAATAACAGTTCAGTAGTGTTCAAATACTTCGTAAAGTAAAAATATTTGAGTGCAAGTAGTAATATAAAATGAATCTCAACAGCTTTAATGAAATAAATCTAATTGAGCCGCTGACAGGACCTAAGAACTTCCAAATGTGGAAATTCAACGTTTCTGACCTGAAACGGTTTTCAGGAGAAACGGGAGAACTGAGCCACTTCATAAAAGGGGTGACCGACTAATAAGCCGAATTGAAGCAAAGTCAACCAAAAATCTACTCGATAGCGAAGATGCGGGGCACTGAAATCTGCGGTAGCCTGCAAAGTGAAGAGGAGCATCCTCAATCAAATTCAGGCGGACCAAGAGACCTCTTAGAGAGTTATCAAGGAGAGATTAAAGAAGGCATTCGGAGGGGGACGGTGGGCCCCAGAGGAGGACATATTCATGATGATTAGAGAGACAAAGAAACCGAAACAGTCTAGTGGGCAGTTTGCCGCAGAACTCCTGGCACGCTACAACAGAACTGCTAATAAACTCAGCGAGATGATGCAATTCTTGTCTATGGTACTAAAGGTTCAATTGACAAAATAACTAAGGAAGAATAAGGGATTCCGAGATAGCGCTCGTTTGTGGAAATTACTCAAGATCTCATAGATACTGTCGAGGTGGAAGCCCGAGTAGAAGTAGAAGAGCTGGGGTGGATCTGGATATAATATCAACGGCCAAGAAACATGTCCGACCCGCGGAGAAGGAGAGAACACGGAGATGGTAGAAGAAAGAGAACTAATCACCAAGAAAATAGAAAGAATCATGCGAAACCCAGAAACAATGTATAACCGCAAATTTTGACTTATCCTTAGTTATATGTTTATCGTTTATAGTTGCCCACGCTCAGCGGAGAAGGAGGTGATTTAAAGGAAAATAATTAAAAAAAAAAATAAATATAATCGCAAAAGGAAAAAAAGATAAAACAATAAAGAATTACTCCTCCCTTACTGTCCTCTTCTTTTCCTTAACAACCAACCGATTCACTTCTATCCTACAATAAAAAACCTTGGTGTCACTTTTGATCAACACCTCTCTTGGAATAACCATATTTCCCAAATCACACGCAAATCCATAACTGTACTCAAACAATTCCTAAAATTCCGTAATTCCATTCCTCAGAACACTCGTCAGCTCCTAGTATCCTCTCTTGTCTTCCCCCACTTCGACTACGGATCCTTGGTGTACGGAGGGCTATCTGCAGGACTAGAGTTGAGACTGAAGAGACTCATGAATTGTTTTGTAAGATTTATCTTTGGGTTCCCTAGGCACTCTCAAGTCTCCCGCTGGTATTGAAGTGGCTCTATCCAACCTCCCGAAGGCAATACCTCCTTGGTGTTTTTCTATTCCAAGTTCTTAACATCAAAAAACCTACCTATATCATAGATCTCCTCACTCTTCGTTCATCCATCCACTCATTAAACACCAGATCCCATCCGAATGATTTATATATGCCCTCCTATAGAACCTCCTTCTTTAGCAAATCCTTCGTCATACGTGCAACCTCCCTCTGGAATTCTCTTCCCATCTCCATTCGCCAGTCCTCATCCATTCTCTCCTTTAAACAACACCTATTCCTTCATTTATTGAATAACCAAACCTCCACATCTTTGTAATCAAATAAATAGGCAGTTATTGATTAACATTATAAACAGTAGTAAAGCCAATATACCAATGTAATTTCATTCTACTATCTGAAAATTTGTAAACGCTCGCCAGATAAAAATCTCACTATATGAACCATGTAATTATTCTTAGGGGACATATGTCCCAGAATAAAGTTATTTTTTCATTTCATTTCATAAGATGACATTTCTCATATGGTGCTATTTCGGTCCAAACAGTAAAGACAGAGAGCCTATAAACTATTACCACTTCACATTGAACAATCGTAACGTGTTCCAAAATCAAACTGTCGCCTTTACAAAACCAAAACTCACTCATCTGAACATACGTGTTCCTAAAATCAAACCGTCGCCTTCACAAAAACAAAACCTCACCAAACAAACACTCGTCAGAACATATCGCTCGTGTTTTGTTTTTCCCATGACAACCGTAACCCCTCTTGTCTACACAGATCTAGCCAGTGTTTTTATTTCACCATGGAAACCGTAACAAATGGTCGGCGGGAGGACCGGCAGTGCTACAGTTGCGGAACAATTGGATATTTAGTGGCGTATTGCCTACGCAATAGATGCTTCGAATGCGGCAATGATGGGCATATTATAGAGATGCTGGCCATGGGGAGCCAAGTGAGAAGGAAAAAAACTAGGAGTACGACGTAGCGAATCACCCAGCGAATCTTCTGACGCATCAAGGGTATCAGAGACGGAAGAAGACACTCACAGAAACGGGAGCAGACTCAGTAGCAGGAGGAGAGTGAAGACGAGGGCCAAGAGGAGGGAAGGTACGCAAAATGGCGGCTGTACATTGAGGAATTGCAATCTACAAGAGAAGTATGGCGACCTGCCTATTACGAGTGAAGGGAGGCGTAATCTGTCTGGTGGACACCGGCAGCTCGAGTACAATTATGTAGCGTAGAATTGGAGATGTTGGATGTTGGAGAGAGGACAGCTCAGGTCAAGGTGTGTAACTGTCAATTCATTACTGGGTGGGCCCTGCAGAATTGAAGGGAATGCGGTAATGGGATTAAGTAAGTAGGGAGCTCAAGAGAAAGAAGTAATGGTTCATGTAATGAGAAAGATGGCTCAGGACTATAAAATAATTTTAGGGTGTGACCTATTGGATAAAGGGGCGCGTACAAAGAAAAAAAATGGGACAATGGGATATAGCAATCGGAGGAAAAAAATATAGTTGCCGGAGACTCCTCTGGGCCGGGAAAGAGAGGGTAGGAGCCGTGATGCAAGGGAAGAGTTGGGAAGCTAGAATTTTGGAAGAGGAGGGAGACAGGATAGGCGCTACTGGGAAAACAGTTCATGAGACTCCGCTGAAGGAAGATAGGGTAGGACTATGTACTTATATTACTTAGGACTTATGCAAAGGAAAGGCGGTATCCCCAAATACTTCGACAGCACATCAGAGAAGAAATAGAGAACCTGAGACGGCAGAAAATAATTATAGACAGCACCTCGCCATATAATAGTACTTTGTGGGCGGTACGAAAGAAGAGTAAAACGGGGATGGCACGGAAAAGTACCGCATAGTCATCGACTATGGCAAACTGAATCAGAACACAGTTGACGAGAAGTACCCGATCCCGAGATTTGAGTACATTTTGGAAAGATTGGGCGGAGCGAAAATTTTCTGCACGCTCGACTTAAAGGCGGGGTACCATCAAATTAAGAGGCATCCCAGGGACCAGCATAAGACTGCTTTCACCTTCGAACGTGGCCACTATGAATTTACAAGGATGCCAATTGGTCTTAAGGAGGCACCCGTGACTTTCCAGAGGCTGATGGATGAGTACCTGAGAGGACTGGACATGGCAGTTTGTCAGGTATATATGGACGTTTACCACTAGGTAAACTGGTCTTCAGCAAATCGGAAGAGGACCATGTGGACCATCTAAGGAGTGTGTTCCAGTGCATTAGGGAATTTAGCCTAAAATTATCCTGAGATAAGTCGATGTTGGGGCAGAACGGGAATATTTTTTTGGGACACACTATCCCCAAAGACGGCGTAAGACATACAGAAGGTTTCGGCCCTGCAAAGGATGGCGGTACCCAAAGACGTGAAAGGAGTGCGACGATTGCTAGGAGCCCAAAACTATTACAGAAGATTCGTACCGGACATAGCGGAATACCTTGAAACCCTCAACAATCTGCTGAAGAATGGAAATACAATAAAGATAACACCTCAGATGGAGAAAAACGTGCGAAAGTGCATAGAGAGGCTACAGAGGGAACCGGTCCTGGCATTCCCTGATTTCAATATGAAATTTATCCTCACGACCGATGCAAGTGAATACGCTTTCGGGGTGGAATTATCGCTGGAATACGAGAAAGAAGAACGCCCCATAGCGTACGCTAGTCGACATCTCACCGATGCGGAGACCCGCTACAACCCCCTGGAACGTGAGTTGCTGGGAATCGTGGAAAACATCCGGACATATATTTTTGGGAGATGTTTTGGGAACACACATTGCAATGGGTTAGTAAACTGAAGGAGACATCAGGGCCCTGTTTCATAATGAAAGCTTATATTGTTGGTTCATAGTACAAGTACAGAAGCAACGTGGTAATTATACTAATACTTATATTTTTTCATAATAGAGAGAACTATTAGTGATATTACAGGAGTTAAAAAGTACTAAAGTACAAGTCAGTGTAATTGTATTAAGTTAAATCGACATGACTTATAGTATTAGTTTGTACTTAATTATGAAGCAGGGCCCTGTTCGGATCACCAGATGGAAAGGAGATCCTCAGCCAGTACAACATGGACATTGCATACAAGCCTGGGAAGAACAATGTTGTCGCGGACTGACTTTCAATGGCTAGTGCTTTGGCACTCCTTTAACTTCAAGGCCGGGCCTCCTCGCCATCGTCAGCTTTGCCTCGAGTCCTCCCTGCTTCAGCCGGTCCCTTTCTAGGCGTCTCTCTGCCTGGTCCGTACCCTCTGTCTTTATCAGGACCGCGTAACCATTGGCGACTCTCACCATTTTGGCAGACTCCTATCTGCTTCAGTTCCTCTTGGGACGGGAGCTGCTCGTGGATCCTGCTCGGAGTTCACCCTTCCGCGCGGCCTTTGACTGTCACATAAGTTGCAGTCTCCTCTGCCTTTCTAGGTATCTGTGGGACTCTGGCAAGAACACCGGCGAACGTCAGCTTGCCCTTCTCTTCTTTTTGGTCCTCCTTCTTACCTTTCTTCCTCTTTACCCGGACCCAATCCTCCTTGACAGCATCGTTCTTCCCTTGGGGTTCGCTTGGGCCCGGAACCGCCCTATACACCTCTTCACCCTCGCTGGAATCCTTCCTCATGTTCCTTCCACGGCATATGGGGTTCTCACTCCCTTTCAGGGGCATTGGAGCCGGGGCAACGTCATGACATTTTGGTACTGGTGGCTCCTTTTTATCTTTGGGTTCTTTCCGCTGGGTCTTCTTCCGTGGCTTTACCTCGCTGACCATTTCAGAGGTAGGAGACGCCTCACTTCCATATCCCTGCAGGGGATTTCCTTTCCCCATCGTCTTTACTATTCCTGGAGCCACCATTTCTGCTATCTTGTCTGTGATTACACTGTATAGCTGGTCGGTGTATAGGGCTTCCCGGACCACCTCCCTACTAAACCAGGGACGGAGTGCCATTTGGCCTCCAGTCCAACCACGATTTCACCAATTTTTCGTTGATGTGCTCCTGGTTCTTTAGACTGATCTTAGTGTGAATCGGGTACCTCCTGATTCCATCAGCTAGGGTCCTGGCTCTCTCGGAGGGACTATCTTTTGAGTGAGAGTCGTCCACCCTAGCCCTCTTTTCCTTGGGGCTCTGTGGGCTCACTCGCCTCCATACACTCGCATCTGTTATTGGTAAGTCCGATTCAGACATTGAGGGTCCATCTCCATCCTTCCCGAATATTAAATTCTATACGAATACTAAATTCCACCTACTTTCTTTATCAGGCGTTAAAGTCACCATCAAGTCCGTCAATGACCCTTTTCCAATCTGTACCATCGTTAAAGTCTCCTCGTTTACCAAGGAAGGCCCACTTCCTTCTTGACCCACCGTTGAAATCTCCGGGATTTTTAACATTTTCACCTCATTTCCGGCCACGATATGAGCCCCGAAGGAATATTTCGACTTCCCTTGATGATACACCTTCCCCTCTTGGGCAAAGTGCACGGCGTGACACCAATCAAACCACTCCAGCCACTCCAGGCACCTCACTCCAACAATTAAATTGGTTGAACTTTAAACATGGATAACTCACCCTAGGATCCTCCGATTGGGGTCGTGTAGGTATTCGTTTTTCTTAGCTTTTTGTGGTCTATACGACTGTCTACTGCACATTGTGATACCGTGATTTTTTCAGTCACTTGGGTGGTTTTCACCTCGTGGCACAACACTTTTCATAAATTCAGCCAAAACTGTTCGGTGGAATTTGTTAAAATTACACTCCGCACAAAAACACTTCTGTTCCAACGTTTTGACACACTCCTGTTTTCAAAAATATCTCTACTAGCACTTTAATACGCAAAAAAAAGCTAACAAAACTCACTGGACTCTCTACTCGGCAGTCAGTAGACAACTGATTGCCCCTATCCGTGCACCCTAGTTCCTCTGTTGTTGACGACATTTGTAGGTTTACCTCCTATCTTAATCCTCCATTTTCTCTAGCTATTCTTAATCCAAGCTTCCACCTTCCCTAGCATGTCACACCCCACAATTACTTCATATTTCCTCGGCATGGTCTTTACAATATGCACTTTCAAGATGCCCTTATTAAATCCACAATGGTTCAAACTATTTCCGCCTCTCCCACTACCTTACAAGGCCCACCTAGGATGATTAACCTACAGTGACCTACCTGATTCCGGTGTGCTCTCTCTCCACTACAAAACTTCTCCACAGCCTCTCGGCTCATGATAGTACTGGAACTACCAGTGTCTACCAGACACCTCACCCCTGCAATCTCTATTATAGGCAAACCGCCGTGTTCTCCTCTCATATGGTTGATCTCCAACGTGCGGCAGCCCCTCTGTGGGTACGCTCCTCAGAACTCTCCTCGTGTTCTAGCTGCTTCTCCTTTTCGTCTCCAGTTCCTCCTCTTTTCTTGCTGATCATTCTCTCGCCCAGAGTCTTCTGCTTCACTTTCTGTCTCCGAGGTCTCGAACAATTCTGTGGCTTCACTCGTGGATCCATTCATCAATCGCGAGATTTTCCTCCTCCGTAATCTCTGTGCGTTTATCTCCATGGGTTAAGGCTGATTCTGCTCTGCTTTATAGCTCAGGAATTACCAGACACAAAGCCAGAGAACAGGAGGCCCAAATGGAAGTGGAAGAGCTAGGATGGACTCGGATCGAATACAATCGGCCTAGGAATACTTATAACTCTATATAAGGTCTCGGACATCTCCGTGGATTCAGTCATGGATCCGTTC
>NW_027114168.1:66527-78686 GCF_000696795.3 Halyomorpha halys
ATGAGATCTTGAGCACACTCCACAAACGAGCGGTTTCTCAGCATTCCCTCTTTCTTCCCCAGTTCTTTTGCCAACTGAATCTTAAGTAGCACGGATAGGAATTGCATCCGACCCTTTACTTGGATTGTCTCCATCATCTTGCTGAGTTTATCTTGAATTCTGTTATAGCGTGCCAGGAGTTCTGCGGCATACTGCCCACTAGACTGTCTTGGTTTTTTCGTTTCATCATGATTATATCCTCATCTGGGGTCCGTCGTCCTTCTCCGAATGCCTTCTATAATGATCCCACCAGGAAGTATCTTCATCTGCCTGAATCTGATTTAGGATACTTCTTTTTACTCAGAAGACTACCACTGCTTTCAGTGCTTTTGCATCCTCGCTGTCCAATATATCTTCACTTCGATGCACCCCATTAGGTGATCGCACGCTTTTCAAAAGTGATTTAATTCTCCGATCTCTCCGGTGAATGTTTCTAGGTCTGACAACACCTTCCCCAGGTCCTGGGTAATTGTCGTACGGACCTTAATCCATTCTAGCGTCGTGGCATGAAATTGCGCTAAAGAGAATTCTGCTAATGGTTGAATTTCTTGTGGAGGTGCGTTGCCAGCTGCTAAAGTTTGGTTGACTGCAGCTTGAGGTTGGTTGTTTTGGTTCATATGCTCCAGGTTCAGAACTGCTCTTCTCACAATTCCGTTACTGGTCATAATTCAAAGAGAACAATAAAATTTCTTTTAGACTGAAAAATACTCCGGTATCTAAAGTTCCCGGGTTTTGGCAGTAGTTGAGTATCGGCGAAAGCAAAATTTCAAAAAAGAGAAGAAGGAATTAGACCTCGTTTGAACTGCTGTAACATACTGGCATTATTGGGTACGGTACATCTCTTTATTTACAGTCGATCAGCTGATCTCAGTTAGCTGACATGGAAGTAACAGCTAAGTATCGGTGAAAGGAAAATGTCAAAAAAGAGAAGAAGGAATAATACCTGACACGCTTGAACTTCTGTTAAATACTGGCTTTATTGGGTTGGGTAGATCTCATTATATACATTCGATCAGCTGATCCCCTCAGTCAGCTGACATCAAAGTAACAGCTGACTCAGACCGAAACTCTCCCCCCCCCCCACCAGTTTACGAACAATCCTCGTAAACTAATGCAATCACATAGAAAACAAAAACAATTAAGAAAAACTATTTACAAACATTTTTTAAATTACAAAAAAAAATCTCATAATGATGAGAGAGTAAATCCTTCGACTCAGGCGAGAGAGGCGGCGGCGGGAAGAGGATGAGAAGAGAAAACCCTCCTTCCATAATCACATTCACATCAGAACCAACCATCAAGCTCCATATAATCAACCAAGTAAACTGTAATATCTCCATCAATTAATGTAATGAAACCAAATTTACAACTAACCGACTAACATACATTGTAATCACTTTGCTCAAACTCTACAGCTAATTGTGTCAGAAAACTTTAATGAGAATAGAGGTTATTTCATTTTAAAACCATTATATCAAGTTACTTAAATACAGTCCACTCCATTATTACCAGTAAACTATCAGTAATTCCTTAATTTGAACCAGCTTACCAGCACATAATAATTAATTTGGGTAATATCCCCCAATTTTGACTCCGGGGAGTACCTAAATTAAACAAGTGGTCCTCCGTGCCTTGGATATTTCACAACTAAACACAGTGATCATCCGGGGCATGGATATGTCATAATAAATTCAAATGTGTTATAACTTAATAAGCTTTGTTAGAACCTCTTCTGTTAAGCCTAGTTTGTTTTAGTATAATTCCATTGTTTAGCATAGCCGAACATTCACATATTAATCTCAAAGTTTATCATGTAAGTACTACAAATTTGTTTCTCATTAGTGATGAAATTGATATAAGAGGTAACAATGTTCTTTATTGATGAAACTATTAATATCAAGTGATAGAACAATTGTAATTTCAGCTATGCACATATCATTAGTTATGTAAAGAATGCAAATGGAATTTTACTGATTATCAAATTTGAATTACCTTAAAAAATTAGTTATGAAAAGATTCATTAAAGCCAAGTTTAATTCATCTGAACATAGCCAGCTCATTGTTTGTGATTTTCAGGTTATATAATTAAACTATAGTTAAAGGTTCACTGAGTTACAAACTTAAAGCAATCATTATTAACATTTTATTAATAATTTCAGGCTCATAGTGAATGCCAATTATCAGCATTATAAAAAAAACAATTATTTACTACCTTGTTAAGTACCATGTGCTTTATTCACAAAATTTGGATGTATTTAATCCTATTAGGTGTATTTATAACCATAATTATTGTGTCTTCTTGTATTATGTACACTAAAAGGAACCAGGCATTTAATTCACTCTTAAAAATTATTTATTAATCATTGATATTTTACATCAATAATAATTTCATTGTTAGTAAATGAATACATCAAATCAGTATTGTTTACAATCACTCATCATTACTTATTACTGTAAAAACAGGCACTAGTTAACAGAAATTCGGTGCACAAATTGCATGTGATACTAGCCATACATTAACTTCAGTTCAGAACCGCCATTATCCCTGGCGTTCACAAGCGACTCGTTCACTCTACACAGAGGTAGCAACGTTCTAAGACTTGGTACATCAAACCAAGCACATCTTGTGACAGTAAGACTTGGGTTTCTACATACCCCTGCAATCACAAATTACCTGCGATTACCTATCACTGATCCAGCTTAAAAGAGGCATCAGGACTCTTGAGCTGTATCTTAAACGTCACCCAGTTATTTAACGTTCAAAGTTGTTCAACATTTGTTTTTAATCATTCTTTTGTCTGTTGACAATTATTTTACATGATTTAATTAATCATAGGTTCTTATCAAGTCTATCAATGCCTGGTTCGCTTAACATTCTTTTCTCTCTTGTTCTCTCTCACGTCGCTTCCCTTTGCCTGGTTGTTCTATCACATGAATATTATGGCAACCAGACCATTAGATTCCACACCGCATTGTGGAGTTCAAATTACAACACTTGAAAAGAAACTCAAGTGTTTACGTCGGAACATTATTGGCTGCGCAGAAGTCGAAGAAAAAGCTCTTGCTGGTCTTCAGAGAGCTACCTTATTCGAAGCTCATTTAGAAGCTTCCCAGTCTGATTGGCAGACATTTCAGGAAAAATGGGATGAGTATGACGCCATGCTAGTTGTTACTAGTGGTGACCTCCCCAGTCAAAGCATGCAAGACATGTATGACGCATGCAGGGATGAAATTATTTTGGCAAGATCCTTCTTGTTTAAAATAAGAGATTGCAAGCAAGCAGCTCGGATTCAACTATCAGAGAATCTCAAATCAAAGAATAATCCTAATCAACAGAAACCAGATAACCATGAATCAAGTCAGATCTACCCTATTAGTAAATTAGGGTCAACAAATCCTATGATTCATCAAAATATAGGAACTATGTATGAAGGAAATCAGCAACATCAATCTCAAAGCAGGCTGTATGCTAGTTCCAAAGAAAATTATGGAGGCTATAGTAGTAGCACCATTCACCAACAATCTCAGCCGTGGCTCTCTTGTCACAAGCAATATTCTCCTGAGAGACAACAAATGCCAGCTGACCCTAATACTTCATCTCAAACCAGCTCAAATGTGTTATCACATCTTGAATCAACAGGAGCACAGCAGGGTTTTCAACAAGACTGGTCTAGGCCTATTGATGTTGAGGTAGCCAATGATACATTGGCCCAACATTCAAAATCTCACTCACAAGGCATCAGTCATCAATTTAAAGCTCCTTAACAACAGTTACCTTTTCAGATGTATCCAAGATCGGCAATGTCTACCAACACACCTCATTGTGACACGAACACATCTGTCCACACCCATACTCTGGAAACTGTTTCACCAAGGCCACTTACAGCACCCAGTACTCCTAAGGTGAATACTTTACCAGTTGCATATTCTCAACAAGGCACATTGCAATATGAGCAAATGGGCTTGCCACAAGTTACAGCGGGGGGCGCAACTACCAGTCCTGAGTTTGTCAAATACAGGGATCACCAATGGGGACAAACTGTGAGACATCCCTCTTTGAATAGAGAAATTCGAATTGGCGATCAAGTGACTCCAAATAGGCTGTATACTTCGGAGGATAAACAACCAAAAGTTAAACCTACTAGCTCCAAGAACAAAGTACAAATAGATAACATGTTAGCATCCAAAAATGGAATACCTGATGCCAATGGAAGAAGTGAGTTTAAAGCTCATCTTAGCAGAGACAATGTGGACAATTTCACCCAGCCTACTGCAATCAGGACAAAATCATCAGAAATTTCAACAATACCACCTCAGATCTCTAAGAACACTCCTGTTCAAATCAGTAGGCAAACCAACATGAAAAATGTTCAGAAAGGAACCGAAATTGAGATCATCCATCACAACACTATGTCCATCAGCCATGAGCATGGAAATATTCAAACACAAAGGGACTCTCCAGTTTCTCATCCATATCCTCAAGGAAGTTCATTTCCACTAACCAGACAATCTCAACAGACTGTTTCAGTAGCAACAACATCAGCTGTTACCCCAGCTATGGTTACTTATTCAGATACTCAGTCAACCCAAAGGACTCCTTCAGCAACTCAAATGAACTCTTCAGAACTTAAATTACTATTTACAACTGCTTTTCCCAATTCAGAAGATGGGGCACCTCTATCTGCAAATCTTAACAGCCATGCTATATCGGGAACACCCCTTAATAGTATGCTCTCACAACAACCTTTTAATGACCAAAATCCAGGTAACATATTTTGGTACAGTGCGAAACTGAGCTTCATCTCCTTCTGCATGAACACGATTTTGACTAAGGAACTTACACTACTTCTATTACTGGACGAGGTTGGAATTATCTTGGTAGGCGGCGCAAAATCATCAGCCGAAGCTTTAGGAACTCAACCATGCCATGCAGAGCAGATCCAGCTTCAAGTAGACTCAGAACATTTAGAAGCACTGCCAAATGCACTTCGTTTGACTATAACATCACTGCATGTGATACCAGAACCCAGAAAACCTCCTGATAGATGACCATAAGTTTTTGCAACGGACTGAAACTTGACATTAGCTTTTGTACTGGTATTTGTTTTGTAATTTTTTGTTGTTAATTTAAGAATTAACCATTAGCATTATTACTATTACTACATAAATTGTAAAACTTCTAATTGACCACATGTTTCTTAAGAGGTGAAACTTTATTTGTTCTTATTTTGTATTTATAGTGTTATATTGTTCTTATATAGTTTTGTTCGGTTAGTTATTTACTTTGAATTTGCTGTGTTAACACATACACATAGGGTGTGCATTTATTTTCTTAATTTATGTATCAACATATACTATCTCCTATTTTCTCACACATGGTTTATAGAGTTTATATCTATACATAAAGTTAATTATTATGTTTGATCATTATATATTCAAAGTTGTTTCATTTATTTTTGTGCATTGCTCTTACAAGAATATTCTCACATAACATTCTGCCTATGCTGGTTAGATTACTTTTATTTTGAAAAACCTCTAAGCTTGAAACCTGTAAAATCAAGTCCTGTTTATATGTACCCTACATCTTATGTATTATAAATTAGCCTAGCTTAATTTAGGTGGGCGGTTTGTTTAAGTAAGGCGCCCCCTCAGTTCTGAATAGAAAAACATGATCCCATATAGTGGCAAAGATATGCAGTAGGAAGCCTGAGCAGCCCTCTTGGTCCCCAAAAACAATGGTTCAGTACCAGTAAAGAAGCCATCGTACAGCAGAAAAAGAGGACAGAACTCTTCAATAAGGTCTCTTCTCATAATCATGAGAGAGTAAATCCTTCGACTCAGGCGAGAGAGGCGGCGGCGGCAAGAGGATGAGAAGAGAGAACCCCCCTTTTATAATCACATTCACATCAGAACCAACCATCAAGCTCCATATAATCAACCAAGTAAACTGTAATATCTCCATCAATTAATGTAATGAAACCAAATTTACAACTAACCAACTAACATACATTGTAATCACTTTGCTCAAACTCTACAGCTAATTGTGTCAGAAAACTTTAATGAGAATAGAGGTTATTTCATTTTAAAACCATTATATCAAGTTATTTAAATACAGTCCACTCCATTATTACCAGTAAACTATCAGTAATTTCTTAATTTGAACCAGCTTACAAGCACATAATAATTAATTTGGGTAATATCCCCCAATTCTGACTCCGGGGAATACCTAAATTAAACACTAGTAGTTGCTGGCAATATGAGAAAACTGAAAAATTATTGCCGGAAATTTTAGTTCTTCAATATGGACAGTTTTCCTCTTTTTAGGATCTTTAATACTTTCTAAAGTAACAATATTGTGTTCCCTAATAATTATCATCTTGAATGGACCCTCGTATCGCTTTATCTCCTTACCCCTGTTTGACCCCAACTTTATGTATAGGATCGTCCCGATTTTGATCCCTCCCATCCTTCCCGTGACCTTTAAATTCTCCAAAGCCACTCTACTGGTTTTTTCCTTTTCCATTCTTCATCGTGCCTTCTTCCATAACTTTCTTCGAGCAAGATGGTTGTTGTGTATCTCCTCACTTTCCACTGCCGTGCCCTAATAGTCTCGACGGTGTCCTCGAAGCCCAAAGAGGATCTCAAATGGTAAAACCCCGTAACGGTGTGTACGGAATGATTATATGCCGCTATAGCCTTGAGCATTGCTACATCCGGTTCCAATCCCCAATGTCGATCTGATGTAAGTGAATATGGTCACTCAACTTGCCATGAAGCCGCTCTATGCTTCCTCTGCTCTTGGGGTGCCCTGGTATGTTACGTCCAGGTCCTTCATTTTGGTTCAACTCATGGCATTGTCGAATTCTCTGCCTGAATCTGATGAGATACGCCCTAGAACTCCGTAGAACCGGAGCCACAATCGAAGAGCTGCCAACACTGCTTCCGACGACTTGTCCTGCACATGGTGCGCCATTGCCGCCTTACTGAACAGATCAATTATGGTGATCCCCATGTAAAAGTGTCGACCTGTAGATTATTTAGCGGTGCATCTGAGGTAGTTGTCTCCTCTTGTCCTCCTTTTGGTTTGGGTCTGTCATACTTGGTGCTGAGACAAACTTCGCAGTTTCCTACAACTTCTGTGGTATTCTTTTTCATCTCCCACCAAAAGTATCTTCGCATTAATGCTTGCAGGGTCTACGAGATTCCGCGGTGATTTGTTTTGCCCTGATGGTATGCTATAGTCACCTCTCTCCGGCGTTCGTCCTCCCGAAGGGTTTCCACTATCAGCTTGCATCGGATGAATGTCCTATCCATTGCTATGTGTTCACGACGCCATAGCCGCTTGATCTCCCAAACTGTTTCATTTCCAACGTACAGGTGACACATTCCTCCAGGCTTGGATGAATTATTTAACGTTTTACAGATCAGGTCGTTTTTCACGCCTGTGTGCGACCAAATTGTCGTAACATTGCTTATCCCATTCTTGTTACTCTCAACTTTGACTAATCCAGTGGTTCTCGTCTTCCATATAATCTTCCGCCTTTTGCCATTGATGAGATACTTCCTCCATATCTATTGGTCTTCCTTCCACAGAGCTATCGTCTTCCTCCGCCATATTCTGTTCATCTTCCTCTCACGGCGTCCATTCTCGTAAAAACTGACTCACTCCTGTTCGCCGTTGTCTTCTTCCACAGCGTTCACAGTTATGCCTCTAGATCACAGCCCACAGCGGACTATTGTATGGGAAAGTATTGTCAATAATTATTCCCTGGTTTTTTAAACTTTGAAGCTCTTCCCGGATATGGCGACGTAGCGCCTGTGGGTATCTACTCTCTTTTACGTATATCACTAAGTCTTGTTTTAGTGAGATTTCATGAAACGTCCCCCCGGTCGTCCCGAGCTTATCCTCTTCATTAAAAAAGATATCTTCATATTCCCTCCTAAGGCTTCGTCTCCAGTTCTTGACCTGATTGATTCCTCCAACCTGAGCAACCGCGTTCTTCCGCTGAAAATGACATTTGTAGATTTTTCTCCCAAGTTAATCTGTCATTTTCCCCTGCTATTCCTAACCCAAGCTCCCACCTTCCCTAGTAGGTCGCATCCCACAATTACTTTTTATTCCTTAGGCATACTTCCTACCATATGTACCTGCAAGTTTCCCATACTAAATCCCCACTGGTTCAACCCTATCTCCACCTCCCCCTTTACCTCACAAGGGCCACCCAGGGTGATCAATTTACCTATATAAATTTGGCATTTCTGCATCTTGTTTGTCCTCTCTCTATCACACAGCTTTTGCAAGGCTTGTGGTGTTGGAACTGCCGGTGTCCATCTGGCACCTCACTCCTGCTAACTCTATTATAGGCAGACCGCCGCTCTTTTCTCTCACATTATAATTCAGAAGTGTGAGGTCGCCTCTCCGCTGACAACCCCTTCAGATGTCTCGCGCCCTCTCTCCAGTCCCTTGCCTCCATTCTCCTCTTTTCCCTCGTTTCCATCCTCTCGTTTCAACCTTGTCCCCTTGACTAGCTCGGTTCCGTAGTTCCTCGACTTTTTCTTCGGTCTCTGATGTTCCTGATGCTTCCGTAGATTCATCTGAGGATCTAATCGACCTATGTTGGCTTTTCCGTATCTGTTTGGCGTTGATTTCCATTGGTTCGCCCCGGCCCACATCTCTTCTTCAGTACATATATGGGCACTGTTTGACTATGTACTCCTCATTTCCGCATTCGAAGCATCTCGTGCGCTGGTAATGCGCCACTAAATGCCCAACCTTTCCACAACCGTGACACTTGTTGTCCTCCCGCCGACTATTGTTTCAGGGTTTATCTAGGCTTCTTCTATTTTCTTGGTTGATAGCTCTTTCTATTCTACCATGTCTGTGTTCTCTCCTCCTCCAAGAGTTGGGTATGTTTCTTGGCCGTTGGTATTCTATCCGGGTCCACACTGGCTCTTCATCTCCCATTCGGATCTCTACCTCTCTAGCGCTTGTTGCAATGAGACCTTGAACAATTTCCAGAGACGAGCGCTCTTACGGAAATGTTTCATTCTTCCCTAGGTCTTTTGCCAACTGAATTTTTAGTACCATGGATAAGAATTGCCGACCATGTACATGGATTGCTTCCATCATCTCGCTGAGTTTGTCTTGAATTCTGTAAGTTTCGTGGCGTAATGCCTGTAGACTGTTTCGGTTTCTTTGTCTCTCTAATCATCATGAATAAGTCCTCCTCTGGTGCCCATCGTCCTTCTCCGAGTGCCTTATTTAATCTTTCCCTAATACTTCTCATAGGGGTCTTTTCGTCTGCCTGAATCTGATTTAGGATGCTCCTCTTCAGCTAATAAATCAGTTAAAGCTTCCAGATTCAAGACTGCTCGTCTAACGCTACCGGTACCATTAGCAGCCATTATTTAAAAAAAAATGAGAAAGGGAAAAAAATTGAAAATGACAAAATAATAACAACAAAATTCTTTTTAAAGGAAAAAATTACTTCGGTATCTAAAGTTCCCGGGTTTTGGCACCAGTTCAATTCGGCATAGTGTTCAACACGGCAACATCATATACACAAGAAAAATACATATATACAATTGCCTTAATAAGTAAATCCTATATACATAAATTAAACTTAAAAATAAAACGAGAAGAACTCTTCGTACAATAACATGAAAAAGGCTATATATACAAAAAATGTGAAATTTATATATACAAAATTAACAAAGAAACTAAAAATAAAAACAAAAAATAATAAAATAAAATAGATACATGTCGTGTAGTTTAATTTCCTTGTGGCCATATAACGACACTATGTGTTGTGATTGCCGGAAGTTTTAACTGTTCAATATGGGCAGTTCTCTTTCTAGGTTCTTTCGCTTTCGATTGTAACAATATTATGTTCTCGAATGATGATCTCTCTAAATGGGCCCTCATACCTCTGCAGCTCTTTCCCTCTATTTGTTCCCACTCTCCTATATTCCACTGTCCCAATATTTATTCTACCCATCAGTTCTCTGACATTGAAGTTATGTTTGGCCACTCTTCTTCTTTTTTCTCTGCAAATCCTGTCCCTGACTTTTGCCCACAACTTATGCAAGGCCCTCTCCTCTCCAAAACCCCCTCAACCCAAAAAAGAATTTCGAATGGGGCCAACCCCGTGACAGTGTGTATGGAATGGTTGTATGCTCCGACTGCTCGTTCCATCGCGTTATCAAGCTCTAGTTCTAGCCGCTCTATCCCTCCGCGGCTCTTTGGATGTTGAGGAGTGTTTAGGTGCCACACCACTTCCAATATTCTCATTTCCTCTCTGATAGTTGCGTTGTAAAATTCTCTCCCACTGTCGGAAGAAATTCTGTCGGGGATGCCATAAAATTGAAACCATGTAGGAAGGAATCGTAAAACCTCCTCTGCTGATCTGTCCTGCACCAGGTATGTCATGGCCACCTTACTGAATATATAATAATTGTGACCCACTTATAGCCTTTTCAGGTGAATGAATCCACCTGTAAGTCACTTAGCGGCCCATTCGCGGTAGAGGTCTCTTGAGCTCTTGAGCTGCACAGGGTGGGTGCTGATCATATTTCGTCCTGAGGTACACCTCGGATTTCCCAAGAATCTCTTGGATTGTGCGTTTCATGCCACACCAGAAATATTTGCGCCGCAATGCTTGTAGAGTCTCGTTCAACCCACGATGGTTAGTTTTTCCTTGGTGATAAGCCAAGGTTACCTCTATTTGATGTTCCGGGTCTCTACCATTGATTTGCATCGAATAAACGATCGGGAAACGCCGATCTTTTACGTTCTCCATAGCCGCTGGATCGTTTCCCATACCGTCGCATTTTCAACATATAAATAGTGGATCTGCTCCAACGTTTTCCTTGCCAGGTTTGTACGTAATGTATAACATAGACATACTGGCTCAACAGTTCCTTCCACCGTGTGACTCTCGCGGACGATCCCTTTAACTTCCCCACCCATTGCAGGGGCCTGTGGTCCGTCTAAACCCTAAATCGTCTTCCAAGCAAGTAGGCCACTCTATTAATGCTCTATTGCCCACTCAGTTACCATTAGTTCCCGTTCCAAGGCGCTGTAACGTGCTTCTGCCTCTGTGAGTCTTCTACTAGCGTATACCTCAGGACATTCTCCTACCTCACCCTACAACGTTACACGGTAACAGAACCACTCCCAGCGCGTACTCACTAGCGTCTGTTGTTAACATGAATAGCTTCTGAAAGTCAGAAAATGCTAGTTCTGGTTCCTTCTGCACCTGGTTTATAAATTTACAAATTTTACTCTCAATGGCTGGTGTCATTACTATCGAACTACCTTTTTTTTTTTTTTGTAGCAAATTATTAAGGGTACCCGATATTCCGCCATATCAGGGACGAACCGACGATAATAGTTTAATGCCCCTAACAACCTCCTGATTAATTTTATGTCGGTCGGCACAAAACAAAACAAAACATGCTGTGTAGCTGCTTCACATTGTCCTTATCCGATTTACTAAATACTAGGAGGTCTTCTATGTAAACCTGCCATACTGCTTCACCTAACCCTCTCAAGAATTCGTCCATCAACCTCTGGAATGTAATGGGCGCGTTCTTCAGTCCAAACGGCATTCTCGTAAATTCGTAATGCCCTCTTTCGAAAGTAAAAGCAGTTTTGAGTTGGTCCTCTGGGTGCATAGGAATCTGGTGATACCCTGCTTTCAAATCTAAGGTTCTAAAGATTTTAGCCCCTGCTAGTCTGTCAAGTATATCCCCAAACCTCGGTATCGGGTACTTCTCATCGACTGTATTCTCATTGAGCTTACAGTAGTCGACGACCACCTATATTGTTCCTCGTTCTCACCTGGCCAACTTTTCCTCTGGACTGCCCATAACGGAGTATTTTAGGGTGACGTGCTGTCCACAATGATTGCTTGTCTTCTCAAGTTTTCGATTTCCTCTCTTATGTGCTTTCGGAGTGCCTGTGGGTATCGTCGTTCTTTAACATATGTCACTCTTTCCTGCTTTAGTGGAATCTAATGAACCGTCCTTCCTGTTGCACCCAATACTTCTCCTTCATTATAGAAAATATTGTCAAATTCCGTTGTAATAATGTACACACTAGAGTGCCTTAAGATGGGG
>NW_027114168.1:82321-83656 GCF_000696795.3 Halyomorpha halys
GAATTTGTTCAAATTTTACACACCACTAAACAACTTCTTAACCAACGTTTTGGCGCACTCCTGTTCTCAACAATACCCCTGCAACCACTTTAAAACACTACGAAAACTTTAACTATCTCTGCACACGTCCTCTCTACTCGGCAGTCAGTAGACAACTCTCCGTCTGCGTTACTGCCCCTACTCGCGCCTTCCCGTTTGCTATTGTTTGATGGCATCTGTACTTCTTCTGTCCCATCTGATTTTAATATCCCATTTCCCATTACTATTCTTTATCCTAGCCCCCACCTTCTCTAAAAGATCACAACCAATAATCACCTGATAAGAACTGTTAAAATGACCCTGTTAGCTCCCTACTTACCCAGCCCTATCTCTACCCCCCCTCTACACTGCGTGGGCCACCTAGAGTAATTAATTTACATTTGCAAACCTTTACATGGAGTGCCCTCCTTTCGCCGCTCAATTTCTCTAGTACTTCTCTACAAGCAATGGTGTTTGAACTGCCCGTGTCCACGAGACAGTTTACTCCTTCGTTCACTCGGATTATAGGCATACCGCCCTGCCCTCCCTTTACGCGATAGTTTCTCAATGTGCGGTCACCTTTATGCTTACATCCTCCTCAGATCTCACGTGTCTTTTTTCCTCCTGGTCCTCGCCTCCATGCGCTTCCTCGACTGCTTGGCTCACGACCATTCCTTTGCTAATTTCGTCTTCAGTTTCTGATTCTCCTGAAACTTCCGTCAACTCACTTGTCAATCCACTCAGTCTCCTCCTTACTTGTTGGGCATTGACCTACATTGGCTTGCCTTCGTCTATATTCCTTCTTCTATATATGTATGGGCATTGCCGGGCGATGTGTCCTTCGTTTCTACACTCGAAACACCGAGTTAGGAGACTCTGGGCCACCAGGTGCACACTTTTGCCGCAACCATGACCCATGCGGTCTTCTCGACGGCTGCTGGTTCTTGGTTTTGCTTCTCCTCATCTTTTGTCCCTGTTCAGCATTTTCTCCCGACCGCTATACTTGTATTCTCTTCTTCTCAAGAGCGGCGGAGTAGTCCGATATCCTATCCGATATCGGATGTACGATATCCTATTCCATCCTGGTTCTTGAACATCCATTCTGGATTCCTGTTCCCGGGCACCTGTGTCTGTAAGTTCCTGAGCACATTCTACGAAGGAGCGTTCTCTCGGCATTCCCTCTTTCTCCAACTCTTTTGCTAACTGAATCTTTAGTACATTGGATAGGAAATGTATCCGACCCTTTACCGTAATTGTCTCCATTATTTTGCTGAGTTTATCGGCGAATCTGTTGTAGCGTGCCAAGAGTTCTGTGGC
>NW_027114168.1:83706-91923 GCF_000696795.3 Halyomorpha halys
GATAGGAAATGTATCCGACCCTTTACCGTAATTGTCTCCATTATTTTGCTGAGTTTATCGGCGAATCTGTTGTAGCGTGCCAAGAGTTCTGTGGCATACTGCCCATCAGATTGTCTTGGTTTCTTCGTCTCTTTAATCATCATAAATATGTCCGCTTCTGGGGCTCACCATCCTCCTCCAAATGCCTTCTTCAATCTTGTCATAGCTCATTCTTCTACCATCTCTTTGTTCTCTTCTTCTCCAAGGGTTGGGCATGTTTCTGGGCCGTTGGTATTCTATCCGGGTCCACCTTGGCTTTTCTACTTCCATTCGGGTCTCCACCTCTCTAGGGCTTTTTTCTATGAGATCTTGAGCACATTCCCCAAACGAGCGGTTTCTCGGCATTCCCTCCTTCTTCCCCAGTTATTTTGCCAACTGAATCTTCAGTACCATGGATTAGAATTGCACCCGACCCTTCGATTTTGTTTATCAGCGATTCTATTGTAGCGTGCCAATAGTGCCGCAGCATAATGCTCTGTACTGGACTGAATAAAGCGATTCTATTTCTGGAACCCGTACGAATCCTTTCACATTCTTTTATTCACCGTTTTCTCTCGACGATACTTAAGTGGTGCTGAAACCCGGGAGTCCGAAGGTTGGAATCCCTGAAAACAAAATTTCTCTTCCGTTCCTGAACGTACACCAATAATGACGCCGACATTGGCAGCACCACATGCTAATTAATTCCCTCTAATGGATGAAAACCCACACAGAAATGTTACAGGACCTACGCAATGTAATATCTGATTTAGAAAGGTTTATCGGAGAAATGGGTGAGTTAAACAATTTTCTCAAAGGTGGCGAACGACTTTTAACGAAAATAGAGGTGAAGGCAGGGGAAGACCTACTAGACAGAGTAGATGCAGACTCATTGAAGGCGCCCTTGGTATGTAGGATAAAGAGGATTATTCTAAACCAAATTCAAGCAGATGAGGAAACATCATGGCCCATAGTCAAGTATAGACTGGAGAAAGCATTCGGAGGTGGAAGATGGACAATGGAAGAAGACATCCTCCAAAGGTTAAATAGTAGTGAGAAAACCTCGACAATCTAGTAGGCGGTTTGCAGGGGTTCTCCTTGCCCTTTATAAATAGATTACCGAGAAGATGAAAAAAACAGTGGATGTCGAGGAGGCCATCGGGGGAATGGTGTTCCTGGCTACAATTCTGTAGGTACAGTTGGCCAAAGAGACAGGGAGAAAGCAGAAGAATCCAGAATGAATTTTGAAGAAGCAGAGTGGACTAGGATTACGTACAATCGTCCTAGAACTACTTCACCACCCTTAAGAAGAAAAGAGTACAAGGATAGCGGTAGGGAGAAGACGCTGAACAGGGAAAGAAGACCAAGGCAATCGAAGCCCAGAAACAGCATGGCGGGAAGACCGGAAGTGTCATCGATGGGGCAAAGCAGGGTACTTGTCGACCCAGTGTACCCGTACTTGATGTTCCGAGTGCGGAAACAAGGGGTTAATAGCGAGGCAATGCAACTACGTATATCGCAGACAAGGATCGGATCTGTTATAAATACAAATAACTGATGAACCAAATATCATAACAAAAGTATGATGAACTGGGGGTTATTGCGTCGCAAAAATGCATATCTTAGTATAATTGAAGTCTCCTCGAGGCTTTTAAAAATATCTTCACTCTTGAAATTATTTCTGTGTAATTTAATGCAATTTGTGCTTACAGTTTCGGCCAATATGTGTTCTATGAGCTATGGGAGTTACATGAATCATCTAGTATTTTTCATGAATTTCTCAATCATCTGCTTCTCATTAGTCTGGCTTCTGTTGTGACTTAAAAGTGATTGTAATAAGTAAACACTAGGTTGATTAATAAGAACCTATTATTATATATTGAAAAAACAAACTAATAGAAATAACTTGAACACACACTGAAGACATTGATGCACGCAATTGAGGCTAGATAAAAACAACTGAGTAAAGGTAGAGCACTGCTATAATTCCTAAAGGGTAACCTAACATACATTACATTCTCCCCCACTTGAATAAAAACTAGTCCATTTTATAAAAGTCATAGTCTGAAAGGTAACGTGCAGGTGCTCGTTGTCTTGACGATGCGAACTGGAGGCGTTTCAGGCTGATTGGGCTCAGGAAGATCATCTGCATACGGCTCTTCTGTGTCATGCTGACAGTTGTAGTTGGAACTCCAAGTAGGTAGAACGGCGTGGCAATTGTGACACTTTTCTTAGATACAAGGGACGATATTAGCTGATTGATGTGTCGCTTTAAACTACGCCCTGAATCCAATACAACGATGTAGTGACATTTCCCTAGTTTCCTGGTGTCGATTCCAAACTACCAAATATCCTGTTTATCTTGATAGACTCTCACCTGGACTCTCTCCCCAACTTGAATAGAACGAACCCGCCGAGCATCCTTGGAGGTCGAAACCAGGCTGGGCTTTTATATTCGGATGAAGAGCATCCAGACGAATACGAATTCTTCTTTTCAAGTAGAGTTCAGCAGGAGACTGACCCGAGGTTAATGGGGTCGCACGGTATCGAAATAAAATGTTCTGTAGTTTGATAGACAAAGGAGTTAGATCATCAGCAGCGGCTTTGTGTCTTCTTTTCAGAGTCTGAATACTGCGTTCAGCAAGTCCATTTGTTGCAGGGTGATTAGGCGCACTGAATTTCTGGAAAATCGCGCGTTCTTTACAATAATTCAGGAATTCGTCGCTCTTAAAAATGGTGGTGTTGTACGATACCATAACTGAAGGATATCCATGGATTGAAAAACGTTTTCCAATAACATTAGAGTTGACTTAGAGGTCGGAGTGTCGCGGAGAATGCGCACCTTGATCTTACATCCACACACATTAAGAAGTAGTGGTTTTCAATATGCACTCTCTCCCAGTTCTCCTCAGGCAGATCCCTGGAATGAACTTCGGCCTTCTGAGGATTGTGACGAACTCTGGCACAAGCCTCACAGCTTTTAACAAGCCGTTCAATATCTTTATCTATCCTTTCCCAATATACATATCTCCAAGCAAGTTGCTTCATCTTGGTAATTCCCAAATGAGTGACATGGTTTTCTTCTAATATTTGAGGCTGGAGAGCTTTAGGAATAACCGCACGATCCAATCTGAAAAGCATGTCATTGGCTATTGTAAAAGGGCTGTCTTTGGGATTATTTTTGAGATCCTTTAAGAGTGCTCTCAGTTCGGGGTCTCTCGCAGTTTCTTCTGCAATCGTATCTGCTGTGATGGCTGAGCTGGAGATTTGGAGTAATGTTTCAGCATATAATGCATTTACTTCAGCATCTGCTGCTATCGCTGGTCCGTTGTTCGGTAAGGTGACTGGAGCTCGGGACTAACAATCCACGTTTTCGTTGGCCTTTCCTTTCTTGCAACGAACCGTGTAGTCCAACCCGCTGAGGAAAGATGCGTTTCTCAAAAGGCGAGCTGAAGTCATTTGTGGCAGTGGACGATCCGGGTGAAAAATGCGTGAAAGTGGCTCATTGTCTGTGAAGAGGGTGTGCCAAATAGGTAGTTATAAAAGTGGGCTGTCGCGTAGATGATAGCTAAAGCCTCTCTGTCGAGCTGGCTATAATTGGATTTAGACTGCGTTAGAGCTCGAGAGGCATACGCGACTAGCTGCTCCACATCATCTATACTGTGACTTAGAATTGCAGAAATTCCCGTAGGACTTGCATCTGTTGTAAGGATCACCTGCTTGGATGGGTCGAAAGGAGTGAGCACTCTTTCGCTGCACAATTCTGACTTGGTCAACGAATGCGGCTTCAGTGGACGCTGAACAAAAATAAATCGTTCTCTTTTTCGTAGCAGTTTCCGCAAAGCATAGCATTTGAGCTTAAGTCCGGGATAAATCTGGCGTAAAAAGTCACTAATCCCAAAAAACTTTTCAACTCTTCTGTATTTCTTGGACGTGGTATCTCTGAAACTGTTCGAATTTTATCAAGGGATTTCTCAATTTTATTAAAAGACACAACATGACCCAGGTAGTCAATCTTTTCTTTGAAAAAGGAACATTTGCTTTTGTTTAAATGCAAATCGTTCTCTTTAAGGCGTTCTAAACATGCCATTAAGTTCCTAGTGCATTAATCAAGATTTGCTCCGTGGGAGATGATGTCATAAAAGTAGGCTTCAACATTCGGAAGACCATGCAGGATCTGAGAAAGGATTCGGTTGAACTCGGAAGGGGGTGTTTTAATACCAAAGCTAAGACGGTTCATCCTGTAAGTGCTTATGTGCTTCGAAATGGTTTGAATCTTACTCCCTTCTTCATCTACTTAAAGATGCAGATAGGCCTTGTGCAGGTCTAACTTACAAAGAAATGTTGATGCTCTGAGACTGTGCAAGACCTCATCAATGTGACGGATTGGATGGTTATCCCTAACTCCACCATTAGGTTTTGCTATGACAACCAGAGCAGAACCCCAATCGCTTGAGGCGACTGGACTGATAACGCCTTGAGCCCCTTTTTATTTTTCTTGGCTCGCTCTCTGAGTGAAAAAGGTACGTCTCGTTCCCGTATGAACGCAGGTTTTATCCCCTCTCTGAGTTGTAGCTTGACTTCTACATTAGGAACACACCCAACTCTTGGTTCAAAAATAGACGAATATTTATGAAAAACGTCTTCGAGGGACGTCACTGAGTTAATTGGAAGGAACATGCGAGATGAATGCTGTTCCCTGTTTCATTAAGGCTGATTCCAAGACCACGAATCCAAACTCGCCAAAGCATCATGGCCTGCTGGTACTACATACAACTCAGCATCTATCGTTCTGTTCTTGTAGGTGACCGTGAGCGTGACTTTTCCCATAGGTTTGATAATGTGGTCTGAGTAAGAGCGAAATGAGACCGTCGTTGGCTCCAACGGAGTATCGAGATTAAGTTTTCTGAAGGCTGGCTCGGAGATTAAGGAAAACCGAGCAACTGAGTCGACTTCGAATTTTTGTGGTTTTCTGTTTAGTTTAACAGTCACAAAGCATTTGTCTAGATCAGATCCTAAGTTGAATGAATCTTCTGAATTTTGAATTCTTCCGATTCCGTACCGTATCGGATACAGAGATAGTCTTTCTTCTTTTCCCGGGCGATGTTGAGTAGACAAGGTATTGGTTTTCGATTTCTGTAGCAGTGTGGTAATGCATACTTTTGATAAGTGGCCAAGTTTGTGGCAAGATCTGCATTTCAAATAATTTCGATCTGTTCGGCATTCATGCGATGCATGATTCGCACGACCACACTTAAGACACAGTCCGTCAATACCTACACAGTCGACTTTATGGCGATTGTTTTGTGATTGAGAACATTGATATCGACCAAGACAACTGCAGCCGTCTGATCTGGTGTGAGCGACCGCGACTGTAATTGTTTCCTTCTTGCTAATTAGGCTTGAATACCTTGAATGCATCGAGTGGGAGCTCCGAGAATTATCCAGTTGATTGTTCTAGTTGGCCATAGCCAATTATCCAGTTGGTAGATTCATAGCGGGAGGCTTCTAGGGCTGTTGCCTTCTTGACGATAGCATCAAAATCCTTAAGCGATGCGTTCTGTAGCAGCCGTCCTTGAGACCTCGGATGAATTGTGCTCGGAGAAAAGTGTCTGCGATGGAAATTATCTTCTTACAGGAACATATAGTATAAAAATCGCAGTCCTTCAAATTCCCTTTAGTGCTGCGACATACTCTGAAATTGACTGATCAACGTGTTGAGTGAGACAGAGGAAATAATGTTGTGATACCACTGTTGAAACCGAAGGAGCTAGCATCTGCTCGAAATGGCTCACAAGCGGGACGAAATCGATGTCCCTGATAGGCTGATCAGGTCCCAACAGTGCTGCTTAATTATTACAGTGATCTTTTCCTATTGATGTGCACAATAGTTGTGCCTTTTTCTTATGATCGGTTATGCCCTTTAGATCACAATAATTTTCAAAACGTTCCTAATATGAGGAAAATTTTTCATTTTTGGAATCATATATCTCAAAAGGCGAAATCTCAGGAGCTGGAGTCGATTGATTTTTTAAAACAGTTGCCATCAGGGACATAAACTGCTCAAACTGTATTTCATCCATGTCGTCAAGATATATATAAAAATATGACTACAAAATAAAGTAATAATAATAATCGCAGGTGTCTTAAAAAATATATAGCTGTAACCGTTACTATTTGGAACTGTTACGAAAAAAGAGCAGGTTATTAGAGCACCACATTATGTAACAGGAACAGTACTAACCTATAAATCTTCTTGCCCTGTATTTATCCTGGTCGCCAACTGTTGTGACAAAAGGATTGTAATAACTAACCCCAAGGTTAATTAATAAGAACCTTTTATTATACATTGAAAAAACAAACTAATAGAAATAACTTGAACACACACTGAATACATTGATGCACGCAATTGAGGCTAGATAAAAACAACTGAGTAAAGATAGAGCACTGTTATAATCCCTAAAGGGTAACCTATTTACATACATTACAGCTTTCAATTCTTTTTGACCTCTTATATACTTCCTGTATATATTCAAAGATTAAAGAAAGATAAATCCAGTGATATATTTAATTGTTTCTCAAATCATCTATATCTTAAGTAAATGAATATTATAAAAAAGTTGAATATAATATAAAATTTGAATTAATTATTCAACCTCATACCACGCTTAATCTCACTGTTAAAGTGTGATGTAAAAATTCATTTTTTATTGTGATGCTCTTTAACAAACTGTAAATATATCGATTGTATCACATACCTGTATGTAACAGCAAGTGGAAGGTTGCTAAGCGTAGTGTGTGTACTTGTGTTGTTAGTTCTCATTACAGTAAGAACGTTTTATGTTATCTAACCGTAACTAATAAAACAGTAAGAACAGTAAAAACATTTTATTTGTGTCCACCACCCTCGCGTTCAACAGGTTGTAGGCCCAGGTAGTTCGCGAAATTCTCGCGTAATTCCTTCTATATCGGCGAAACTAAGAATCAACTTAAAAATCATATTTTCCAGCACAAAATGTCTATCAACTCCTGTAATCCTTTTGCTTCTAAATTGTCAGAACACATTTTAAACCTCAAACGTTCTTTTAACTTCGATAATACTTCAGTTCTTGCTAATCATAAAAAACGTCTCATGTCGGAAGCCATCCATATAAATTTAACAGAGAATTCAGTCAATCATAAAATCGATAAAGACTGGATCTCCCTGAGATACTGACACATCTTAAACCTTATAAAATCCTTAGAATTCGTCTTTTCTCTATGTTCTGAATTTCAGAAGCTCACTTTCCTGTCATGTCTTTTACCTGGTTTTATTTTTTAAATTCTCATCCCCATAGTTAATTTTATTACTTTATGTTTTATATTTACCATCCATTCTTTTTCTTTTGTATTTATACATCTTATTAATAATTTATATTCATATATTACTTCCACCTTTGGTATATTTACATTCTAATTACTTTATTATTATCAATGTTTTCTAATATATAATTTACACAACTGTGTACTCCTATTTATTTTGTATGTTGTCTTTTCTTCATCATATTATATTTATTGTATCCATTCTATTAACTTCATTTCTTTTGTGTATCCTATCTGTATATGTTTTAATGTTATTTTAAAAAAATATAATTCCTCCCCCCCCCCCGGTATGTATATTATCGTTTAATGGTTGCCTATTTTTTATATTTTCTTTAATTTTCTATACTGTTTACCTTAGAATTATTTTCAAATGTAACATACTTTAACTTTCAATGCCTAATCTTCTCTATATATCCTGTCAAAGAGTTCACTTTGATTCTGACTTCTACTCCGTATGGTATGTAAATTTTATTCCTACCCTCCTTTTGTTCCGTCTTTTAATTTATATTTCTTCTTTTCATCTGTTATTATTTCCGTTTCCATTTATTGTATATAAACTTTTATTATTCTTTTTTAGTTTTTACGTTCGATTGTACATCTTTTTGAATTTTCATTTACTTTTCTCATTCATATTTATATCATTTATGTGTTTATATCTTTTTTAGCCCTGATGAAGTTCTCTGCAACCTGATGCGAAACGTTGGCTCAATATAAATTGTTTAATCACTATTTGAGGTTTTCTTTGACTGCACCTGAACCATTTTCCTTTTCTATAAAAACATGTATGAAGCCCTGCAATTGTATTATTGGTAAACTTTTGCCTCATTTGTCCAAGGA
>NW_027114168.1:92043-99554 GCF_000696795.3 Halyomorpha halys
AGAGAGAGAGAGAGAGAGAGAGAGAGAGAGGAGAGAGAGATTTTATTGTTCTTGAATTATTTATAAATTTACAATAAGCCATACTATAGTGTCTCATTGAGCCATTCAAATTATTCAGGATACAATATGTTTTGTGAAAACAAGTACAAGAGATAACTAAAAAAAAATAATATTTTTAAACATGTTAACTTCTTAAAAAACAAAACAAAAACTGACGAGATTTAAGCTTGAAACATATCGAGCAAGCAAGCGATTCCAGCGAGAAAAGAATGCCGATGCGATTAAATGCCGGGCCGTATTTTGCCCTAAATAAGTATTTTAAAGATGAAATTAGGAAAGCAAAGAAAAATACATGGCATAAATACTTAGAGGAATGCACGAGCCCTTGTGGGCTTGCATGCCGAAAAGTCCTTGGTACGACTTGGAATAGGAATACCTTCACCTTTTTATGCCCCAAGGCAACGCAGCCAGGACGGCGGAAGAGACTATGGAGGCTATAATGCTGTAATATTTCCCAGAGGATGACCCACTTAGTGATATTGTAGACCACATACAATGCAGAACTGAAATGGGTGTACCTCCTCCAACTGAAGACGCTTCCCCAAGGGACGAACTGGATGTGAATATGGCTTTCGATAAACTTAGCCTAGGAAAAGCACCGGGACCAGACATAATAAGTGCTGAAATTTTGAAGAACGCCAGAAGGGCCCTAATAAGCCCTTTAACTACCTTCTACAACAAATGCTTGAAAGAAGGTGTCTTCCCTCGAATTTGGAAAGAGGCAGAAATGGTCGCGACTCTAAAACCAGGGATAGTAGAAGTTACTGCAAAATCATATCGCCCAATATGCTTCTTAAACGTGATGGGTAAAGTTCTGGAAAGCCTCATGGTACTGAACCTAAAGGAAGTGACAGACCAACTATCTTCAGATCAGTTTGGGGGACGAAGGGGATTATTAACCACAGATTCTATCAATCAGCTCCTAACGGCGGCAAAACACTCCACCTCTAAATATTTTGTTGTCCTGTTTTATGATGTTGCTGGAGCTTTTGACAGTATGTGGTGGGCTGGAATAATGGAGGAACTTAAAAGGCTGCACTATCCAACAAATATATACAAGCTTATCATATCCTTCTTGGAGAGGCGTTCAGTCTTCTTCCAGTTACCAACAAGGAGGATCACTAGACTGATCCAACGGGGTTGCGCTCAAGTTTTAGGTCTTCCATTATGGAACATTAATATGAATCCACTACTGGCGTATTTACGGGCAGCAGGATACACACCAGCCGCATATGTCAACGATTTTGGCGTGGAAATTGAGTCAAGGTCACGAGTTAATCTGGAAACGAAAGCAGCTGTGGTAACTCTTATTATACAGCAATGGTGCTGTGAAAAGAAAGAGCTTCTTTTCACAGCACCATTGCCTTTCACTAAGAAAAAACCCGACTCCTGTTCTTGAAAGTAATTTTGTTGTAATTATACCAACCACATAAAGGAAGTAAAAAGTAAAACGGTTTTTCCGCTACAGCTGCCTCAATAATATAGCAGGAACGATCTGGGGCTTCAAATATAGGTGTAGAGAAATATTATACAAAGCTGCCTTCTTGCCTCTATGCTGTACCTGCCTGGGGACAAAATCTTACGTATTCAGATTTTAAATTATTGGAACAGGCACAACGGAGAGCTCTACTACTTGTTACTGGAGCTTATAGGACTGCGCCAACTTCAGCCTTACAAGTAATTACGGGTCAACTGCCAATAGACCTACGAATCCAGATTGCCATCGCCAAGTACAATATTAAGGAAGCTATGAACTGTAGTGATAAGGAAAATTGGCCGCAAGCTATGGACAGTGAAATGAAATCATTAAAAGCGAATCGCACATGGGAACTCACAAGTCTACCCAAAGGTTCTAGGGCCGTCTCGTCTAAATGGGTGTATAGAATCAAGCCTAACCCTGATGGTTCAGTAGACAAATATAAGGTCAGACTTGTAGTGAGAGGTTTCAGCCAGAAGTATGGTGTGGATTTTAATGAGACTTTCAGTCCAGTAGCAAAACTTGGCATGATACGAGCCATGTTAAGCATTGCAGCCACAGAAAATATGCATTTGATTCAATTCATCGTGTCAACTGCATTTTTATATGGTCACCTAGATGAAGAAATCTATATGCAACAACCTGAGGGCTACATAGATGGAAAAGAAGATTTGTAAACTGTTGAAAAGTTTATATGGTTTATAACTAAGCTCCTCGATGTTGGAACAAAAGATTTAACTCGTGTCTTAAAGCTTTAGGATTCAGAACAAGTAAAGCTGATCCTTGTTTGCACTTTAAAGAGAGCCTAAAAAACAAATTATTGGTAACATTATTTGTTGATGATGGATTAGTAATGGCAAATAGTAAAGAGGAGGCTGAATTGTTTATAAAAGAGTTAGAGAAGGAGTTCAAGATCACAGTTAAACCAGCTACGTATTTCCTTGGTCTGGAAATTGAACTTCAAGAAAATTCTATAAAAATTTGTCAGCAAGCATATGTCATGAAATCACTCACACATACACACTTTCGTTTTAACTTTCAAGATTGTAAACCTATGTCCACTCCCATGACAAACTTAGATGAAAACGATTAAGAACAAGACAGAAACAGTAGTTTCCCGTATAGAGAAGCTGTTGGAACTTTGATGTACCTGATAGTATGCACTAGACTAGATCTTGCATACAGCATTAGTCTTCTCTCAAGAACCCTGGACTGTCCTAGTAATCAGGATATAGTACGACTGAAGGGTATTTCGCTACATCGCTGATTAATCCAGTTTGGGAATACGATACACGGTGAACGGGAGTCGTGAACTAAGCTGTTATAGCGATGTAGACTTGTTGATGCAACAAAACAGGACGTTCAACTTCTGGAGTCGTTGTGAAGTACGCTGGAGGGGCAGTGTATAGCTGAGACATCGTCAACAAATGACAGTAAGTTGGACAACTAAGGCGGAGCTAGTTGCTGCAAATGAAGCAGTAAAAGAAATTATCTGGCTGTCTAGACTATTTGAAGACATGGGCTGTCCCCAACAAGTGCCTACGCTTCAAATTGACAACCAAGCAACAATTCGTCTTTGCCACAATCCAGAGAACCATCGCCGCATCAAACATATACAAGTAAAATTCTTTTTCATAAGAGACAAAATTTTGGATGGTGTTCTCAAAGTACAGTACATTCCCACAGAGGAACAGGTCGCTGATATTATGACGAACACACTACCAAGACCAAGGCTTGAATATTTAAAAGGGAAAGTATTGTAGTAAAGTAGTTTCCTACTTTTATTTAGTTTTATCTGTACTACTGCGATCTGTAAGGTTCCCTAGCTATAAGGTTGCATTTTTTATCTTTTTTTTGTACAGGAAAATATAGTTTTTCATTATGAGTGTACATTTTTGTTAATGTTTTCACTTTTCTTTGCAAAATACAAATATGGGAGCGTTTTTGAGACCAAATGGCATCCTTGGATATTTCTCATCTATCATATTTTCAATCAGCTTCCAGTAGTCAATTACGACCCTGTACTTCTCGGTATTTTCGCCTGGCGTGATCTTCTTTTTCACCGCCCACAATGGACTATTGTACGGAGACGTACTGTCAGTAATGATTTCCTGACGTTTTAAACTTTCGAGTTGCCCCTGGATGTGGTGACGTAGTGCCAGTGAGTATCTCCCCTCCTTTACGTACGTCACCCTGTCCTGCTTCAGTGGGGTCTTATGGACAGTTTTCCCGGTTGCAGTCGCCCTCCTATATTACATATCGTGGCATGCAAGCCAGGACATGGCTTGACCCTACCTCCTCGCCACAGCCGAGGACATACTGGCCTGCCCCGAAAGGAGAAAGACGTTTTTTTTTCTAACACCAGGCAAAAAGTATAAAAAGTATATATCCAGAACTAATGGGTTCGGTGTTCGAACTCATTAAAATTAAGATAATGAGACTTATTCAACGTTTAACGAGGCAATTCATTAAAAATATTTATGAATTGTGTGACATTTCGCCTATTTTCACAGGTTCATTTTATTAATTTAATTAGCGTAGTGTTAATTATCATTTACTATCAATAATTATTCCCAGGTGTTTTGAACTTTTGAGCTCTTCCGGGATGTGGTGACGTAGCGCCTGCGGGTATCTTCTCTCTTTCACATATGTAACCTTATCTTTTTTTAGTATGATCTCATGTACTGTCTTCCCGGTTGACCCAAGTATGTTTCCTTCTTTAAAAAAGATATCTTCATATTTTCTCCTAAGGCTTAGTCTCCAGTCGTCGGCCTGATTAATTGCTGTGTGCCCTCGGTTCTTCTTTTACATTTTATCCCCCAACCTAATTCTCCATTTTCCCTCGATATTATTAACCGAAGCACCCACCCTCCCTAGCAGGTCACACCTCACAATCACAATATGTACCGGCAAGTTCTCCCAACGAAATCCCCACCGGTTCAACCCTGTGTCCACCCCCCCTCTACCTCACAAGGGCCACCCAGGGTGATTAATTTACATTAATCCATTAATTACATTAATTAATTAATACCTCTCTCCATCACAGAGCTTTCTCGCTCTCGGCACATGATGGTGTTGGAACAGCCTGTGTCCACCATGCACACCCCTGCTATTTCTATTATAGCAGACCGCCGCTCTTTTCTCTGGCAGTGTGCGGTCGCCTCTCAGCTGACAACCCCTTCAAATGTCTCGCTTCTTCCTGTCACGCACAGGACCTCGCCTCCATCCTCCTCCATTTCCATTCTCTTGTTTCCACCTTGTCCTCTTGACTACCTCGGTTCCGTGGCTCCTCGACTTCTTCTTCGGTCTCTGATGCTCCTGATGCTTACGTAGATTCATCTACTCAACCTAAGGTGGCTTCTCCGTATCGGTTGGGCGTTGATCTCCATTGGTTTGCCGCGGCCCACATCTCATCTTCGGTAATATATGGGCACTCATTTATGGGCATTCGTTCTTACTGAACACTACTAGATCATCCATATAAATCTGGCATTCTTCAGTCCAAACGACATCCTTGTAAAATAATAGTAGCCTCTCTCGAATGTGAATGCCGTCTTATGTTGGTCCTTAAGGTCCATATTGATTTGAAGATATCCCGCCTTCAAGTCCAATGTGCTGAATACAATCTGTATGTTTAATGGGCTCAGCTATATGCCCCTCATTTCCGCATTCGAAACACCTCGTGCGCGGGCAATGCACCACCAAATGCCCAATTTTTTCACAACCGTGAAGCTGGCGGTCCTTCATCCGGCTATTGTTTCTGTGTTTAGCTAGGCTTCTTCTATTTACTTGGTTAATAGCTCTCTCTCTTCTACCATTTCCGAGTTCTCTCCTCCTCCAAGGATTAGGCATGTTTCTTGGCCGTTGGTATTCTATGAGATCTTGAGCAATGTCCACAAACGAGCGCTCTCTAGGAAATCCTTCCTTCTTCCCTAGCTCCATTGCCTACTTTTTCTTTAGTACCATGGATAAGAATTGCATCCGACCATGTACCAGGATTGTTTCCATCATATCACTGAGTTTATCTTGAGTTCTGTTAACGCGTGTTCCACAGTTGTTTTTTCGTATCCCTGATCATCATAAATATATCTTCTTCTGGGGCTCACTGTTCTCCTCCGAACGCCTTCTTTAATCTTTCCTTGATATTTCCCCAAAAGGTTTCTTCGTCCGCCTGAATTTGGTCTTCATTCTGCAGACGACCGCTGCTTAAAATGCCTCCGCATCTTTGTTATCGAATACATTTTCGATTGATTTTGCTTCAATTCGGCTTATCACTCGGTCACCCCCTTTTATGAACCGTTCGAGATCAGAAACGGCTTTTCTTAAGTCTTGGGCGGTTGCAGTGCGTACTTTGATCCAATCTAGTGTTGTTGCGTGTGCTTCTGCAAGAGATAATGGTAATGGAGAAAACTATGGGGGAGGAGGATTCCCCTCTGTGGGAGGTACGTTCTGGACCACGTTTTGATTCAAAGCTTCCAGGTAAAATACTGCTTGTCTAACGATCCCATTGTTATTAGTAGCCATTATTTATAAATAAAATGAGAGAGAGAGAAAAAAAATTAAGGTGATAAAACAACAACAAAATAATTCTTCTTAAAAAAAAAAAAAATAAACCGGTATCTAAAGTTTCCCGGGTTTCGGCACCCCTTGAGTATCGGTGAAAGCAAGATGTTAAAAAAAAAGAAGGAATCAGATGTGACACGCTAGAACTGCTGTAAAATACTGGCTTTCTTGGGTTCAGTACATCTCTTTATATACATTCGAACAGCTGGTCTTCTCAGTCAGCTGACATCGAAGTAACAGCTGACTGAGCCGATCAGCTGATTGTATGATATATAGAGGAGCGCTGAGATGAATAAAGGAGTGTTCCAGTTACAACCGGGAGTGTCATTACTGGTTCCCTTTTCCTTTTCTTGAGTTTTCGAACCTGATAGCACTTAACTGGTGCTGAAACCCGGGATCTTTGAATACCGGAACAATTTTTAGTCTCAAGAAAAAAATTGTTTGTTCTTTTTTCTTTGTTGATTTATGGCAGGTGACGCAATAGTGAGAGCAGTATTTCTAAACATCGAGGGTTAGAACTTTAACAGAATACAAGATAAACTCTGCGAAATGATGGAAACAATCCAGATACAGGGTCGGATGCAATTTTTACCCTATGCACTAAAGATAATGTTGTTATTAGGAAGAAGGAGTTAGGTAAGAAGGAATGGATCAAAGTCCACACGGCAACCGCCTAGGACTTAAGAAAGGTAGTTTCCGACCTTGAGAGATTTACCGGGGAGATGGGGGAACTAAATCATTTCCTAAAAGGGGGTCAAATAGAACCGAAGAGAGCCGAAAATCTGCTCGACAGGGAGGATGCTGAGGCGCTAAGGGCAGCAGTCATTTGCAGGGTAAAAAGAAGTTTCCTCAATCAAATTCAAGCAGATGAGGAGACACCCTGGAGTGTGATCAAGGCGATATTGATGATGGCGTTTGGAGGAGGACGGTGGACTCCATAAGAAGACATATTTATGATGTTTAGGGAGACGAAGAAACAGAGACAGTCTAATGGGCAGTATGCTGCGAAACTCCTGGCAAGATACAAAAGAATCACCCATAAATTCAGCGAGATGATGGAGACAATCCAGGTACAGGGTAGGAAGCAATTCCTATCAAATGTACTAAAGATTCAGTTGGCGAAAGAGCTGGAGAAGAAGGATGGAATCCCGAAAGAACGCTTCTTTGCAGAGGAAGAATGTATTCTTATAGCTCAGGAATTACCAGACACAAAGCCAGAGAACAGGAGGCCCAAATGGAAGTGGAAGAGCTAGGATGGACTCGGATCGAATACAATCGGCCTAGGAATACTTATAACTCTATATAAGGTCTCGGACATCTCCGTGGATTCAGTCATGGATCCGTTCATCCTTCGAGAGATTACCCTTCTCCGTAATCTCTGAGCATTGACCTCCATCGGTTCAGGCACATT
>NW_027114168.1:101094-101454 GCF_000696795.3 Halyomorpha halys
TACTATTTACAAAACTGTGGGAAAAGTATAAGATAGTATTTCTAAGAATAAATAAATAAAAGAGTCCCAAAATAAATATAGTCTTTGGGTTCGAACTCAGGACCCACTAGTACACAGGGCCTTGGCAATGAAATAGTTCGATAAGCTAAGACCCCCTTAGGGGAATTACTGGCCACCTGAGTCAGCTCTGACAAACGATCACCTATTTATAACTTCTGAATTTTAATAAATTGCCACTCACCTCACTTTCCGGGAATGAAATGAAAAAATGTTCAACTGTTTACTTTTTTTTAAATTGCTAGATTTATTTATTGATAGATATTACAATCTGCCACACAGTTGTGGGCAATAGGTAATATT
>NW_027114168.1:101543-107810 GCF_000696795.3 Halyomorpha halys
AATAATAAAATAAAATTAAAAAAAAACTCTCTTAAAATTCTGTTTACTAGCTAAATTAAGAGTAGATATCGCTATATTGCTTAGATGAGAAGAAATCAAAGGCAGAGTGATACGAGCACTGAACTACAGTTGCTCCCATGCACCTGGGCACTATGTAATTATTAAAACGTAGAAATAATAAATAAATAAAAAGGAGATCCGGATCACAAAAAAAAAAAAACTCGAATAGTATTTAAACTATTTAATGTGAGCCCCACTTTACAGGACTTCTTTTAAATGCAGGTACACGCAAAACTCTGCAGTTATTCTAATAGATTCACCCATCCCTGTTGGTAATGAATTAAAAACTAAAATGAATCTAATTTATTTTCATCATCCCTACATTTTCTTCTAGAAATAACAGAGCCGGGAATATCTAAGAACGAAGCATATTCTTCTGTTTCTTTACTTTCTTCTGGAAGCCTTCCTCAAGATTATTGTTATTCCTGAAGATGACTCATATTTCTTTAAAATAGGAATTCTAATAGCCTAATAAACCCTGTGGCTCCTGAAAGCTTCTAATAACTTCAGTAACGTTAGGGTTTCAGGAAACAACGGCTGGACATATTGTGGTGAAGACAGGTTTTTAATTTTTGCATTAGAACTGATCAAATGAATATGAAGGATAACTTCATTTCCTGACATGAACAGGAGGTCTTCTACTTCTAAACTTGCGGAGACAATTAGTACAGTAAAATTGCAAGTCAACCTTGAAGTATTAGAAAAATAATTTCTTTTAATGGATTCTTATGTAAAACTGTTTTAAGAGACGAAAAGTTTAGCGGTGCGTTGGTCCCCGAAAGTGCGTAGGCCAGCTTTTTCAAAATGGCCACCATATATTTTTATATTTGTAGCTCATAATCCCTACTGTATTTCCAAGAAACTTATATATGTAAGCGTATGAAATTTAAAGAATTACATTGTACAAATAACAAGATGTGTATGTTATCTTAAATTTTGAAAGGAAACGTGGCTCTAGGAAAATATTGAAGGTAAAGAATTTCATTAGAGCTCAATTTGAAGCTACTATAACTTATATACTTATAATGATTATTTTCTTAATAATAGTAATTTTTTCATTTTTATTGGAAAATAAATATAGGTTTTGGAAAAGTTGTATCTCGGAAATGATTGAACTTTAAGAGCTCTATCAGGGCTCTAATTGGAGCTAATTCATAAAATGCACTGTTAAGTTTTTTAATATGATATTTCAGCTGCCCTCCCCCCTCACTCTTATTTCACAAAAAAATAGTATGTTTACCAAATATAATTATCAGAAGTAGGTCTGTAACTGTGTGAAAAATATTAAAAAACATATAATTTTGCTTCATATGATTTCAAGTGCTCAACAATTCAGCAGTTATATTAAAATGTAACTAAAACCCAATGGAATCACACACAAACATATTATTATGACATGCTTAAAAGCCTAAAGAATATTTTTTTATAAAATTTAAAGCGGTTATTGATAATACATGTTTGTTCAATGTCACATGTTTACCGAGATACTTCCCACTGAGTCAGAGCAACTTTAGTTTATTACAATTGCTTAAATCTTCGCAACAGACTAAAAGAGAAAATAGATTTCCATGACCTTTTGTAAGTATAATTGAAGTTGACGATTGGTATATATTGTGATTATGTACAGGTTTCTAAAGGTATTTTATATACTTCAGTTATCTTTTTCATATTCCTCAAGCGATTTCGGGAGCTCTATTAATTTAAGGGCAATAGAATGAGAAAGATTATTTATTTCTGCCTGATGAAGCAGTTCCCCTACCGCTGCCTCCATCCCTTCCATCTCCCCTCCACGAGCTGTATCAGTCAGTGCTTGTACCTAAGAGCTCCTGGAGGTCCTCCACAGTCTGCTTTTTCTCTTCTATACGTCTTCTGGACTTCAGTTTCTACTCGTACTGGTTAGTAAAATTAACATCTAGCATAATTAATTTTGTTAACAACAGGGTAGCCTTATTATAATTTGTCAATTAACACAAATTTAAAAAAATATATATTAAAAAGTAACACCTTATAAAATTCTCTTGTGGATATATTAAATTGATTAGAACAATCCTTCAAATGTTAGTCTCAATCCTTAATATAAATTATTGTTAAATAGTAGTTTACAAGGTAATGTATTATACATTGCATATAATTAAATATAAAATATCCATTATATTTTTATTGAAACATCATTGTATGAATTTATTTTAAAATGCTTACAAAAACAACGATAATATTATAGTTTATATGAGCTTAATGTTTAGAAAACTTCGACATGTAATGTAAATACATGTTTTACTACAGGTTGTCATTTAATTTGATCTTGCGAACTTTACATTATTTTATTATTAATTGATATATTATATTATTATTTATGTAATATCATTCATATTATAAAGGATATGGAACTTAATTATCTATAAATATATAGTAATTAAAAAAAAATGCATGTTTCTGATATTGCAGTAGAAGCCTGCTTAACCCGCTCCTCTGATTAACTTAACCGCAAGTTTCAGAAAGAAAAAAATAAAAAGAATCAAGTGGTGGGAAAACATTTGAATGAAAATCATTTAGACACTTAAATTAAATCATGTATCTAAAGAAACATTTTTAAAACTTTTCTTATTAATTTAATATAAATATCATCTATATATTATGTTTCGCATTGCGTTTTACTTTTTAGCTATTTTATGAGTTAAATTAAAATTGGACTTTATTTTAAAAGACAAAGATAAAACAGCTCACTCGCTTAACTGGCCACGTTTAGGTCCCAACAAAAACGGATAAGTGGGATTCTATTGTACTTTAGAAGTTTATTTTATATTTCAGTTTTTAATATGTTTTATGTTGACTATAAAGTAAGAAAAATACAAGGAATGAACCTAAGGTATGAAAGTATCATATTATAAGAATGGTCGGTATCTTTCTACTTTTACTAATATGAGGTTAATTATATTGCATTAAAAAAACATACAAATTATTAACCGATTAATGATGATAATATTCTTGTTTTCCGCTATTCCGGTGACAAATAAAAATAATTGGGTAATTAAAGAGGAGTGACTTGAAGTATGACTATAAAATGAATCCCAAGGGATGAATTCAATCGGATAGTTACACCTTACATTGTACCAATAAATTATTGTAAAATGCTTAATTGTATGAGATGTGCAAAAAAGCAAGTATATATTTGATTTAAAATAAATAACGAAGATTGATTTTAAATTTATATAATTCATAATTTTCCTGCTGACAAAAAGTAAATATTAAGGAGATCTATAATTAAAAATTTCCTCAAGGTAGTATCCTTGGTCCCATCCTCTACACCGTCTATACAACTGACATACCAACCAATCCTAACAGTATCCTCACCACGTATGACGATGACACATGTGTGATCGCAGTTAATAATAACCCATTAATTGTATCCCAAAATATCCAATCCCATATCACAGCCCTCGAAGATTGGTGTCGTAATTGGTGGATTAAGATAAATTTCAACAAATCCCATCAAATCACCTTTACCCTTCGTCGTAAACCTACTTACTGCCCTACAGTTTCATTTAATGATGTTACTCTTACCCCTGTCGAACAGATTACATTTGGACAAACCATTAACCTGGAATCCTCACACCAGACTGAAAAGACAGGAAACTGCACGTCGATTTCGAATATTACAGCACTTACCAGACAAACGGTCTAAACTTCCAACACATTACAAAAGACTAATCTACATGACTGTAATAAGGCCAATCTGGACATATGGAGTTGAGCTTTGGGGCTTCACTAAACCTTCGAATTCCTCTCGTATTCAATCCTTATAATCCAAAATCCTTCGTAAAATCCTCAATGTTCCTTACTTTGTCACAAATAAAATCATACATGAAGACCTTAATGTTCCCTATGTAACCAATCTAGCCCGAACCAGATATCAATCCTTCCATTATAAACTCTCTAACCACTCAACCCCCTAGTTTCTAATCTTGCATCCTCTTCCATTCCTGACAATCCTCCGAGGCGCCTGAAAAGAAGATGGCCACGAGACCAGCTAATGTAAATTGTCATTAGAGTGCTACCAATGGGTTGTTTCTATACACGCCTGTAACACTCCAATTTAACTTAGATCAGATTTACTAAATGTATTATAATGTACAGTTGTAAATAGCAATAAATAAATATTAGAAAAAAAAATTAACAATAAAACATTAATAATTATGCCAGTGGCCAAATAATGTACAACGTTGAATTTCATTAATTTAATTTCACAGTACTTTAATTTGATTTAGGGTTTAGTGACCAAAGTAACAATTAACATGCATATTTATAAAAAATGCAAATTAAAGGTTTTATAATTAAAATAAAAACAATATAATAATTTAATTTAAATTAACTTATTTGTTGGATCTTGGGCACCTCATACTAATTAATACATTTCGATAATCGCCTGGGTAGCCGTTATTAACTGTTGGGGTACTGTAGATTCCCGTATATCCGTTCTAGTCAGGGCCGAGCCTTTGCCGGTTAAGCTGAGAACATAAAAGTTAATTTGGAATATATAAAAGAAAAACATCTCCAGTATTACTTAACAGGGCTTAAGTTTTTAAGATAAGCCTTAAAATGTTAGAATGTGGTACTCTCAATAAAAGTGTGTTATCATGTGCATAAAAATACAATGCATATATTAGTGGAAGTATGAAGTATGAAAATTATATGTTTACAGACATTTGGAGGGGACATATATTCCTCTTATCCTCCTCCCCTACGCAAACTACTGTGAAGAGAGTTGGTATCAGAGTTGGATATTGTAGTCATTATTCATGTCCTTAAAGGACTTAAATCTTTTCAATCGACCTCTAAAAAAATAAAGATGATTTTTACGTACTTTGAGTTTTGCTTTGTCATTTTATTTTGAGAGCGTGATGATTGCTTGTCCCTCTTTCAGTCTAATCAATCTAACAAAAAAGAATTATAGTTGATTACATAGCAAAATCTGTTTACAATCATATAAATGAGGTTTCCGAGGTTTTATCCACTCTTTATCAGCAGTACAATAGAATCTAAAGTTTAAAATTAACTGAATAATACATAAATCAAATAGTATACAACAAGGCAAAAATAAAATAAATAAAAAAGGATACCTAAATGAAAAAATAAAACAAATATTATGCAGAATTGCATTTATTTCTCGTAGTGTACAAGTAATGTAATAACGTTTTGTTCATGAAATTGGTCTCATAGTCTTTATAAAATGCTTGCCTGCACCGTTTCTTGACAATCCAACCATCATAGCAACCACTATTGAATGGACAACATTTTTGAGAATGACTTCCACACGTGTCACTAATTTTGCAAGTGAATGAGTGTTTCATAATTGTTTATTTGTTTCAAATTATTCAATGTTATGACACTGCTAATATAATCATGCAATAAAATATGACTTTATAACTGAAATATAGAAAATGTTCAGTACAGAAGAAGTAATTTTTGAATGACTGCTATTAGCTTGATTTATACCAATATTGATATAGTTAGTGAATGTTCATCTTGAATCTAGATAATCCCTCTGTAATTCGATATGACTATAGAAAGAGAACTTGCTATTATGCCAATTCTGTATAAGGAACTAAACAGACATACGTATCTGCAAAAATCGTAACGTCAGTTTTACTTATTACTTGATTACTAATTAATAAAAAACGAGGATTTGTTGGGCGCAACGATATCTCTGACAAAGAATAAGCTGATCAAGTCGTCTAATTGTGTACTGCAAATGGACTACTGCTTTATTCAGTTTTTCTGTATTACATCAACATTAATAACTCACTTAAACATCGGAACCGAAATTCGAAAAAAAACGGAGCAATTTTGGCACTTGGAGTACTTACTGCTGTTAATTACTTTCATTTTATTAACGAAAATCTTCTTCATTATATACGCATTAAATAGTTTATTTTACGTATATTTTATAAATTTAGTTTTAGTAATTTAGGATAATTTCTTCTGTAAACGCGAAAATAAAAAATGATTTGAGGAGGCAGAATTTCACATCACATAGTTTTTTTACTAAAAGTTTCAGCTTATTCAATAAAAGTTAAATTAATTAATATTGATTTTTCGATCCTATAGTGCTTATTCCATGTTATTTAAGAAATAATACGCTCTCTTTTCATATCTAATAGCGTCATAGAAACAGTTTCTATAGTTCAGTTATTAAGTCAATTTTTTTTT
>NW_027114168.1:108474-109247 GCF_000696795.3 Halyomorpha halys
TCTAAATCCTCCAATTACGAAACCAATCTTGGAGGGGTGTGATATGGGATTGGATATTTTGGGATACAATTAATGGGTTATTATTAACTGCGAGCACACATGTGTCATCGGCATACGTGGTGAGGATACTGTTAGGATTGGTTGGAATGTCAGCTGTATAGACGGTGTAGAGGATGGGACCAAGGATACTACCTTGAGGAACACCAGCGGACAGAGAATATAGGGATTATTAGAAACCATCGTGGTTTACTTAGAATATTCAAAGAGGATAGGATGGCATTCCGAAGAAGAAGTTTTAGAATGTGGGATGTTATTAGGTCGTATCCAGGAGCTTTGCGGGGAGGTAATCTTTGAATGGTACTAGATATTTCAGAAGGATGAAATACTTTAGATGGGAGGGTCATTTGGAGCGGAATATTTAGTTCTGCTTCAATACATTCAAGGTGAATTGGGTTAAGGATATCAGGATTTGGAATAAAGGGGTTAGTGAAGTGTTGTCCGAATGTTTGTGATTTTTCTGCGTCAGTTCTGGTCCAGGTTTGGGATTCGTTGAGAAGTGGGTGGTTAAAATCTTTGAAATCCAGCAGTTTTTTAGTGGTCCTCCATAATGATTTGTCGGTAGTTGTAAGATTTTCAGTAAAGTTAATTAAATTTTGAATTTCGTACTTTCTGATTTCTACTTTTAGTTTGTTAGTCAATTTGGTGTAATACGTTTTGTCAGTTGGATATCTGGTCCTATGCCACTTCGATCTTGCTCTGCGTTTTTCCCTTAA
>NW_027114168.1:109987-112343 GCF_000696795.3 Halyomorpha halys
TGTAATACGTTTTGTCAGTTGGATATCTGGTCCTATGCCACTTCGATCTTGCTCTGCGTTTTTCCCTTAATAAGATACGAATATGCTGTGGCAGGTTTTTTTGTTTATTGTTATTGATTAGATTAGTCGATGTATTGTCAGTTATACTTGTTTTTATTGATGATGTGAGTTTTTCAATAGTTTCATCAATGTCTTGTTTTGTCTTCAGTCTAATGTTTAAGTCCAGTTTAGTTTCCAGGTCACATTTAAATTGGTCCCAGTCAACTCTTCCTGTTATCAATGATGGGGTGGAGGGCTTTGGTACAAAGCTTGAATGTAAGAATAGCAGAACTGGACTGTGATCTGATGATAGGTCGTCCAGGAATTCAACAATGGCTTGAGAGGGAGAAATCTGGGAGGTGATAAATATGTCAAGGATATCAGGACGCTTTTTAAGGGATGTAGACCAATAAGTCGGATTTTTGGAAGAGAGAATGGAAAAGGTATTGGAGGTGGAAACATGGGATAGGATATTACCACGGGAGTTGGATGTGCGGCATCCCCATCGTTGATGCTTAACATTATAGTCTCCTCCAGCAATGAAGTGCGGTCCAAGATTTCGAAATAAGGAATCAAGGAGGTTATTAGAAAGTTTATTACAAGGAGGACAGAATACAGCTGAAAAGGTAACATGGAAAGGGCGAGTTGAAATTTCAACGAGGTTGAGAGGAATTCCATCAGTTAGATTGGAAGGAATAAGGGAATGGGATAAGGATTTGTGGATAAGGATACGAGAACCAACATGGGAAGTGTTGTCTGGATGGTCTGATCTATAAGTGATGTATTCACGTATGTAAATGTGTGTCCTTTGTGTTAAATGAGTTTCAGGAGGGCTATATCAATGTGTTAATCATGTAGGCATAAGTCAAGTTCGTCACGGTGATTTTACAGGCCATTTGCATTCCATAACACGACAGCTAAGGGTTTTGTGCTCATCGTGGGAAGTTAAGCGGGATTTCGGATAGGATTCTTGTGAGAAAGTTAATGATAGGTTTGATGGCTTCTTGAAGATCTTTCAGGAAGGATGTGAGGATTGAGGTTATATCCATTGGATTTTGTGCTGGGCTAGTGATTTATGTGGAGCTGTGGTATGAGGAGCTGTTCCGGTCTTAAATGGTATTTGGGACGGGGAGTTGGTTGGAGCAGCTGGACGAGATGGAACTGGTAGGGGATGTGGTGGCGGCAATTTTACCCGTAAGGGTAAATGGTGGGGAGGATTTTGATGACGTGGAGGTTGGGGCTTAGGTTGAGAAGTCTGAGGCGCCTGACGTCGAGGCTGGTTTTCCTTGATTGTGATATCGGAGTAAGCCCAGGTTGAGTCTTGAGTTTGATCTTCGGTTTTTGAAGCAGATGGCTGCGATTTGATGACATGAGTTGATGTTTTCAATTCTCGGAAAATTTTCAAGTTTTGAATTTCAGACGGCAGTGTACGAGTTTGTTCCGAGCCTTTTGATGCCATGAAGTGTGATCTCACCTTGTGCAAATTTTTGTAGACTTCACAGCCTCTGTAGCTTGCTGGGTGGTCTTTTTGACAGAGGGCACATTTTGCTGGTTCATATCTAGGTTTCTGAAAGGTTTTAGTTGCGTGAGGGACAGCATATTTCACGCACCTAGTGATGGAAATAGGCCTTTGTATGCCCTAGGTTTTGACATCTGGTGCACTGGACAATTATAGCTTTTTGTCTGGGCTCCTCAAATTTAATGGTTAAATAAACTATCCTGGTAATCTGAAATATTTCAGGATTATTTCGAGCTGGCTCTAAATTGACAAAGATTAACGCCAGTGTGTATTTTTTGGTGGGGTGAAGAACGCACGATATATTTCTTATATTGTGGCCAATTTCTTCTAGGCCAGATTTGATATCGTCTGTAGGAGTAGACGAATGAAGACCCCTTAAAACCACTCTGTATGCTTTCTCTTGTTTTAACTGGTAACAATGAGAGTCGTAGTTTTTTTGGGTCAAAAATTGGCAAGATTTTTTTAATGTTCCTTAGTTGTTTTGTTGATCTTAATGTCTCTAACTCGTGAAAAACATGTGAAGTTTGGCTGTCCGATCAAGTTAGCTATTTCTTGACCGAACGAAATGAAGTTTTCAATATTGCTGACAAATATAGGAGGTGGCTCACGATCAGAAAATCCTTGAGGCTCTGGAATGTTATTAGGTGGATTTTATATAGTATTGGAATTATTGCTAGTTGAGGTGGTAGGTGTAGGTGTGGCTATTCCAGGTTTCGTGGCTTTAATGCTAGTTTCAGGCTGTTTAACTGCCTTTTTGGACTTGGCTGATTTTTTTTTTTTTATTGGGTGAATTGCCCG
>NW_027114168.1:116723-118505 GCF_000696795.3 Halyomorpha halys
GTATCATCTGACATCGAAGTAACAGCTGACTCAGACCGTAACTCCCCCCACCAGTTTACGAACAACCTCGTAAACTAGTACTATACAATATAATAGTTGTAAATAGCAATAAATATGATTGCATAAAAAACAAAAACAATGAGTAATGAATAATAATTTAGAATAAGAAATATGAAACCACATAGCCACAATGAATTATTAGTAGTCGGAAAAGGAATACTATTAGAGTTATTTCCTTAATATAGGCATTGCTACATGTTCAACCGGATAACATCAAACTGATCATTGCTATTAAAGAGATTTCGAGGACCCCATATTGTTCAAAATACAACTACTGCCTTTGTTCATCAAAATAAAAATATTATTTATTTTTTATACTATTCCATTAAAGTTTTTAATGTACTTAGAGGGTTAAAAATTGAAATTTCAATTTGTCCGTTGTTTTTTAATATTGGGGATTTGAGTAAAATTTGAATGCCTCTCGACAATTCTCCCTCAAGGAGGCAAGGAGGACAGGAGGTCGGATGGTGATATGCAAACCGGGCTCCCACCTCTGGACTGTCGAGGCTCTATTTATCTCTTCCTGCACAAGGTGCTTTCTCGGATCACATTGCTCCTTTTCTATTCTTAGACGTCAGGGGGTCAAAGACCCAAAACAAACTGGGCAGATTCTTTCGTGTGTGTTGTTCAACTGTAGGAACGTGTACGATTACGAATCGATCTTGCTCATGTACAGAGCTGCTCGTTAAATTTAAATTGATTAATTTCCTATGTAACTTTGATTGTTTATTATTACGCATGTTCATACCTTAGTGGTCTTCGAAACCGGTGTCGTGTATTAATCCTAATCATAGGGGAAACTAAAAGTCAACTACAACTACTGAAACCGAATGTCATCTATAACTACTGAAAACGAAAGTTACCTAAAACTACTAAGAACGAATGTAAACTTCGTTTCCTCCTAAATTATATTTCGTTCTAATAAAATTGTCATTCTAAAAATTGTTTCAAAATTCCACTCACACTACAGGTATCTTTAAAATATAACTTTATTTTATTATTCTTTATTTTATATAATGATTCTCTTTCTGTAGATGGGAAAAAGATACACATTTGCTAGATATGAAGGCAATAGAAAGCTACTTAAATACATTTCAACAACCATAAATCAATTATCGTATACCTCAAATTCAAATTGCCTTGCAAGAGGAGCCTGTAGGTTTGGGATTACACATGTCAATGAATCATAGCTAAATAACACTTGAATAAGAGTTTTAACAGCTAAAGAATATATATATTTTTTTGAAAGTTAAAAAAAAGTGCAATTAGCTGAACACGACTCCCCAATGTACACGAAACAGAGGAATGGTCATGGAATGTGGAATTCCTGGAAGGAATACGAAATGTCACAAACACGATCTTCTTAAACAAATTAGGACCTGTGAAATAAAATAAAAGTTTCAGTTTTTCTTTTTTTGAAACTTTGTTTTCTGCTTTAAAAATTGTTGGTATAGTCTGAAAGAAATTCTACTTTCCAGAGGTTGTTGTAATGTTGAATTTTGATAAAATTATGAATTATTAATAATGTTGACTCGAACGCAGGACGTCGCCAAATCGTATCTGATTTCCTTTTCTTAAATTCATGATTTACTTAAAGACTGAAGCCCAGACTGCTGCAGGACATTCTTTTATAAATTTTTAATAACTATAAAATTAATTCATCGTCACACTACCTCTATTTACTTATTATTATTATTCATTTTATTTATTCATTATTATTAT
>NW_027114168.1:118555-126725 GCF_000696795.3 Halyomorpha halys
TTTTTATTTTTTATTTTATTTTTTTTCTCTCTTTTCTTCTCTCTTCTCTCTTCCCTTTTTCAAATTAACTTGTTTCTTTTTACTATTAAAAGACAATTGTTTGTTTTATTTAAGTGTACCAATATCATTATTTTTTGTTATTAATTTTACTTTCCTCTTTATTAAGAAGCATTATTCTTATCAATTTATTTTATTATTTTTTTTTCTTTTAAAAAGAACATTTTATAAAGTTAGGGGTGTCATTTGTATGACTGTACCCCCTCATAATCAACTGTTAAAAAATATATATATAACATAAGTTATATCAACCATGTAAGGCCCACCAGGCCGATCTGGTATAAAAATAAAATAAAATAAAAAATGATATACTTGCAAAAAATAAATATTTTAACGTATGCAATAAACTCAAAATGGGTCGGAGAATCTTCCCCCTTTACTACACGTACACAAAAAAACGTTAGGAAGTATACCTGATAACATTTCACGAATCTTTTTTTTTTATGTTTCTGAATCATAAACGTAAAATAATTTCTGAAGGAGATTGACAAACATTTTCCGTGTTTTAAGTCACTTTTATTTTTTATTGAACTTAGTTTATTTAAGATACTTAAGATGCTAGGTATTTGAACTTCTTTGATGTTCGTGAAATATTATTATTATAGAAAATAAAAATCATGCTCTGAAAATCTAAAAGAAATTTCTGTAGTTGTGATCTTATTTTCCAATGTATTATTAAATTTTATATGAAGTTTGATAAATTAGTAGAATTTTATGAGATATAAATACTAATAAGAGTCTTGATTTGAAATAACACGAACCGATAACAGAACAGTTAAAAAAACCTTTTTTTTTTTGTCTTATTGCTAGTCAAACTAACAATTGGATATTGCCACTCGGAACAGAATGAAATAAATAGAAAAAAACCTTTTCCACAATAAGACAATATGTCTTGTGGTAAGGGCTCTCTGCTATAAGATGATGGATTCATAGACTAGGAATTGGATGTACCGAGGGGCCACAACAGATGATGGAACTACGAAATGAAAAAAATTTGTGGCCTCATGTTGGATGGTAAAAACTAATCTTTTTTTTTTTACTAAGATACCAGGCCGAGAATTATTTGTTTTCGAGAACCTCGTGGTATTGTTCATCCCCTATAGTGAATTGTCACATTTCGGAACCGTAAATAATAGTAGTTCATATGAATATGATGTTTATATCCTATTAATATTATTGATCCATAAAAATGTACATGGCTCATTTTTATAATTATATGTAGAACTCGTTTTGCTAAAAAGGATCAATGAGTAATAACTATACTTGTTTACTGAAAAACACATAATATTTGACAACCAAGAAGGCTCTCCCATCCAACTACTTGCAAAGTTCAGCTATTCTAACGCAATATGAGAAGTATAACATACAATATATTTATAAGTATCAGCGAAAGCAAAATGTCGAAAAAGAGAAGAAGGAATTAGATCTAACACACTTGAACTGTTGTAACATACTGGCTTTATTGGGTTCAGTACATCTCTTTATATACATTGTATCATCTGACATCGAAGTAACAGCTGACTCAGACCGTAACTCCCCCCACCAGTTTACGAACAACCTCGTAAACTAGTACTATACAATATAATAACATAGAAAATAAAAACAATAAAGAATAAATTTACATATAAAAAAAATTCCTATATACATATCATTATAAAAACTCACAAGCTCCCTTAAATAAATGCTAAATACATAATTTAAACTTAAGAATAAAATTTAATAAACATTTTATACAGTAATTTAACAAGTTAGAAGAAAATATTTTCAAAAATCAAAAACATAGAATGAAAAAGACAATATTTACAAAAATTAATAAAAATCGTAAAACTAAAAACAATAAATAGGATTAATAACTAGATTTTCTATAATCTAATCTAGTATGAGTAGACTTCAGTTTTATATTGTCATTGCCAGGAGTTTTAATTCTTCAATATGGACAGTTCTCCTCTTTTTGGGTTCTCTGATACTTTCTATTGTTACAATATTGTGTTCCCTTATGTTTATCACCCTGAATGGACCCTCATATCGCTGGATCTCTTTACCCCTGTTAGACCCAACTTTCTATATACGATCGTCCCGATTTTGATTGCTCCTATCCTATCTGTGACCTTTAAATTTTCCCGAGCTACTCTCTAGGACTTTTCCTTTTCCATTCTTCCCCGGGCCTTTTCCCATAACTTTCTTCAAGCAACATGGTTGTTGTGTATTTCCTCTCCATCTGCTGCCGTGCTCTTATAGTCCAGCCGGTGCCCTCGAGGTCCAATGAGGATCTCAAATGGTGAAAACCCCGTAACGGTGCGTACCGAATGATTATATGCTGTTATAGCCTTAGGCATTGCTACATCTGGTTCCAATCACTTATCGATTTGATATAAGCGAAGATGGTATCTCAACGTACCATGAAGCCGCTCTATGCCTCCTCTACTCTTGGGGTGTCCTTGTGTGTTGAGGTGCCATGTTTCATGAAGGTCCTTCATTTCAGTTCGAATCCTGGCATTGTCGAATTCTCTGTCTCCGCCCGATGCGATCCGCTCCGGAACTTCGTAGAATTGGATCCACAATCGGAGCAGTCAACACTGCTTCCGACGACTTCTCCTGCCCCTGGTGCGCCATTGCCGCCTAGCAGAAGAAATTAATCATGGTTATCCATTTATATCCCCTCCATGTAAAAGTATCGTTGAGCGGTGCATATGTGTCTCTTCTTGTATCCCGTTTGGTGGGTTTTTGTCATATTTCGTGCTTAGACAAACTTCGCAATTTCCTACGACTTCTATGGTTGTCTTCTTCATCCCCTACCAAAAGTACATTCTCTTTAACGCTTGCAGTGTAACCGAGGTACCGTGGTGATTTGTTTTGCCCTGGTGAAATGCTACAGTTACCGCTCTCTGGCGTTCGTCTTCCCGAAGGATTTTCACCATCAGCTTACATCGGGCGAATGTCCTGTCTATTTTGATTTCATTCCCAACGTACAGGTGACACTTTTCTCCAGGCTTCGAAGCATTGTTCAACGTTCTACAGATCTGGTCGTTCTTTACGCCTCGCTGTGACCAAATGTGATAATGCTCCTTCCATACTTGCTATACTCAACTATGAGCAATCCAGTGGTCCTCGTCTTCCATACAATCTACCGCCTTTTGTCGTTTATTATGTCCTCCAGTTCCTCAATATCTACTGGTCTTCCCTCTTCCAAGCTCTTGTTAGAAGAAGATTCTTTCACATCATCTTCCTCCACCACATTCTGTTCTTCTTCCTCTTCCGGTATCCACTCCCGAAGGAATTGCCTAGACGGTTCTCCGGCCTCCTCTTCTACTGCATTTACTGTAATTGCTTGAGAAAACCAATCGGCTACTACATTTTCTTTTCTTGGTTTATATATGATGTCCATGTTATACAGTGCTAGGAGCTCCTTCCAACGCGTAATCCTAGCCCAAAATTCCTTTAACTTACCCACCCATTGCAGAGGCCTGTGGTCGGCGTGTACCCTACACCTTCTGCCAATCACATAAGGTCTAATGTGGTCAACAGCCCATACTATTCCCAAGAGCTCTCATTCCAACGCACTTTATCTGGTCTCCGTCTCTGTTAGGCACCTACTAGCATACGCCACTGGACGATCTTCCCCTTTTCCAACTCTAGACAACACTGTTCCCAATGAATACTCACTCGCGTCTGTAGTGATATTGAATTGCCGAGCGAAGTCCGGAAAAGCAAGCACCGGCTACTGCTACAGCTTCTCCATGCACCGTCTTATATTGTCTTTCACCATCGGCGTGATGATCACCTTTCTGCTTTTCTTCAGGAGATTGTTAAGGTGCTGAGACATTTCAGGCACAATTCTCCGGTAATAATTTTCCAAGCAACCTCCGAACTCTCTTCAGACCCCTAGGCTTTGTCATCATCCGTATAGCTGCGTCTTTATCTGCGTCGGGTTTAAATCCTTCCCTGGAAATAGTGTGGCCCAAAAAATGTATTTGCTCCTGCCCCAACGATGATTTATCTGCCGATAATTTGAGCCCAAATTGCCTGATTCTCTGTTTCTGTACTTCATTACCCGCGCACGAGATGCATCGAATGCGGAAATGAGGAGTACATAGTCAAACAGTGCCCATATATGTACTGAAGAAGAGATGTGGGCCGGGGCGAACCAATGGAAAACAACGCCTAACAGATACGGAAAAGCCAACATAGGTCGAGTAGATCCTCAGATACTAACTACGGGACCGAGCTAGTCAAGGGGACAAGGTTGAAACGAGAGGATGGAAACGAGGGACACGGGAGAGGCGACTGCACATTGCTTAATTATAATGTGAGAGAAAAGAACGGCGGTCTGCCTATAATAGAGATAGCAGGAGTGAGGTGCCTGGTGGACACAGGCAGTTTCAACACCATCGTGTGCCGTGAAGCATTGCAAAAACCTTGTGATGGAGAGAGGACACACCAAATTCAGAAATTCCAATGTAAATTGATCACCCTGGGTGGCTCTTGGGAAGTAGAGGGGGAGGTGGAGATAGAGTTGACACGGTGGGTATTTAGTAGGGAAAACTTGCAGGTACATATGGTAGGAAGTATGGCTCTACTAGGGAAGGTGGAAGCTTGGGTTAGGAATAGCAGGGGAAAATGGAAGGTTAAGTTGGGAGGAAAAATGTTATTCAACGGAAGAACGTGGGCGCTCGGGTCGGAGCAACCTATCAAGTCGAGGACTTGAGATGAATCCTTAGGAGGTAATACGAAGATATCTTTTTTAAAGAAGAGGAAAGTCCATGAGATCTTACTAAAACAAGACAAAGTGACACACGTGAAAGAAAGGAGAAGGCGCTACGTCATCACATCCAGGAAAGCTCAAAAGTCTAAAAAACCAGGGAATAATTATTGATAGTACATCCCGCTATGGACGATCTCCTATCAATGGACGATCCTGTTCAGTAAGATCGAAGAAAAACATGCAGAATTTACAGTGTATTCAAGAGAATTGGACAATTTGGGCTAAAATTATCAGGAGAGAAATCATCGTTGGGGCAGGATCAAATAAACGTTTTGGGCCACACGATTTCCAGGGAAACCCGACGCAGACAAAGTTGCAGCTATACGGATTATTACAGGGGATTTGTGCCAGAAATGGCTGAGTACCTCGTCCCACTCAACAACTTTTTGAAGAAAGGCAGAAAAGTGATCATCACTCCGATGGTGGAACACAATATCAGGCGGTGCATGGAGAAACTGCAGCAGGGGCAGGTGCTTGCTTTGCCAGACGTCACCCGGAAATTCACTATCACTACAGATGCAAGTGAGTACGCGCAGGGGGCGGCGTTGCCTCAAGAGGGTGAGGGAGTAGATCGCCAAGTTGCGTACGCCAGTAGGCGCCTGACAGAGACGGAGACCAGATACAGTACACTGGAACGAGAGCTCTTGAGAATAGTGTGGGCTGTTAACCACTTTTGACCCTATGTGTTTGGTAGAATGTTTAAAGTACACAATAACCATAGGTCCAGTTTATTCATTCCTTTTCATTTCATTACCCAGGCAATGGGTGGGAAAGTTGAGGGAGTCTTCGGCTAGGATACGCGTTGGAAGGAGTTATTGGGACAGTACAATATGGAAATCACATATAAACCTGGAAAAGAAAATGCGGTAGCTGATTGGTTATCTCGAGCAATAACAGTAAATGCAGTAGATGAAGAGGCCGAGGAACCGTCCAGGCAATTCCTGGGGGAGTGGACACCGGGAGAGGAGGAACAACAGAATATGGCGGAGGAAGACGATAGTGAAGAATCATCGTCTAACGAGAGCTCAGAGGAAGACCAATAGATATGGAGGAACTATGAGGACATCACTAACAATAAGAGGCGGCAGATTATATGGAAGTCAAGAACCACTGGATTGGTCAAAGATGAATGTAACAAGTATAGGAGGAGCAATATCACTACGATTTGGTCGCAGTAAGGTGTGAAGAAAGGCCAGATCTGTAGAACCTTGAATAATGCTCCTAAGCCTGAGAAAAGCGTCATCTGTATGTGGGAAATGAAACCGTTGGGAAGATAAAACGGTTATGGTGTGATGAACAAATAGGAATGGACAGGACATTCGCCCGATGCAAGCTGATGGTGGAAACCGTTCGGGAGGACGAACGCCAGAGAGAGGTGACTGTCACATAGCATTAGGGCAAAACAAATCTCTGCGGAATCTCGGACCCCTGCTAGCGTTAAAAAGATGGGTGGGGGGCAGACAAGAGGAGATACCTACCGCACTTTTACATGGAGAGGATTTAAACGGATAACTATAATTGACCTCTTCAGTAAGGCGGAAATGGCGCACCAGGTGCAGGATAAGTCGTCAATACTGGCAGCTCTCCGAATGTGGTTTCAATTTTACTGGGTTCCGGAGCGCATCTTTTCAGATTCAGGTAGAGAATTCGACAATACCATGATTCGAACAGATATGAAGGACCTTGATGAAACATGGCATCTCAACACACCAGGGCACCCCAAGAGTAGGGGAGGTATAGAGCGGCTTCATGGCACATTGAGCAACCATCTTCGACTATTTCAGGCTGATCAGGGACTGGAACCGGACTTGACAATTGTGGCATACAATCATTCCGTACATACACTTTCGGGGTTTTTCGCCATTTGAGATCCTCTTTGGGCTTCGAGGACACCGACGGTACTATAAGGGCACCGCAGCAGAAGGACAGCAAATACACAATAACCATGTTGCTCGAAGTAAGTTATGGGAAAAGACCCGGGGAAGAATGGAAAAGGAAAAATCTAGGAGGGTGGCTCGGGAGAATTTAAAGTTCACAGATAGGATGGGAGCGATCAAACTCGGGACGATCGTATAAAGAAAGTTGGGGTTTAACAGGGGTAAGGAGATACTGCCATACGAGGTTCCATTCAGGGTGATAACCATTAGATAATATAATATTCTTACAGTAGAGAGTATAAGAGAACCAAAAAAGAGGAGAACCGTCCACATTGAACAGTCAAAACTTTCAGCAATGACAATATAAAAAATGGAGTGTCATATTGGCACAACTAGATTATATTATAAAAAATGTAGTTATTTATTTCATTTAATGTTTTTAAGGTTTTTTTTGCGAATTTTGTAAATATTGTTTTGTTTTTTTTCATTTTAACTTGACTATGTTATTGTACAAAGATTTATTTCTTATTTATTTTATTCCTAGGTTTAAAGTATGTATATAGTGGTTACTTCAGCAAGCTTATGAGTTTATTTTTTAATGATAATTTTATAGGAATTTATTTTATTGTTGTAGGGGCTATTGCCTCTTTTTAATTGTGGAGAAAATAAGAGAGATGAAGAATAAACAATATCATAGATCTCAATATTATATTAGCTTAAACACTTACATATAGGTTAGAGAATAATCTCAATAATAAAAGAAAGAGTCCCTCACAACTCAGAAGTCAAAATCACAACTAATAAAACTTTCACCAAACTAGGACAAACATACGCACTCGCACTCTCATTATCACCTGTCCAAAAAAAAAAAAACCTTCTCACCTGCTCTCGCTCGTCAGTGTTGTCCACGCAGTGTTGCCATCTCACAAGACTTCCCCCTTTCAAAAAAGGTGCCCAAAGTGGGTATCCTTTTTTTCTATGCAGGAGAATACCTCTGTGGAGCCCGTATATTCCGACCACTTCTAGTCCTCACAGGAACCAGCTCCGGTAGAACTTGGACACCCACTTGTTCAGTGGTCACTTCCATAGGTGCGTCTTCATCCACCGTCTCCTGCAATGTCCGGTTCTGTTGCTCCGCGAACTCAGAACACTCTTCCTTTGGCGTATGGGGCTCGCTACAAGGGTCTTCGTCCTCTCCGCTAGGATGTTCCTCTCGGTCGGTTGATACACATCTCTGGGTTGGTGTAGAACGCCTATGGTTCACGGTTGGCCTTTGCTGGACTCGTTCTCCCGCTGGGAAGCACAAATAGGACTCCTCACTATCACTCCACTCGTCCTCCGGTACATCATCAAACTCAAAATCCCCTTCCGTTTCCGTCGAGCTGTCAACATTATCACAGCTAACATTTAGCGGGCAAAACTTGAGTCTATCGATATGCATCACATCGTACTTTCCTGGCGCTCTTTCAATTTT
>NW_027114168.1:127395-128334 GCF_000696795.3 Halyomorpha halys
CATTTTCGACAAACACTTTGGCGACCTCTTCCGTCGTAGTGTACTTCACTAGGATAGCCTCAGCATAACGCGTGAAGTGGTCTACACACGTTATGAGATATTTATTCCCCCTGGCCGTTCTCGGGAAGGGTCCCTGTATATCCATCGTACTACGCTATGTATGAAACTTAATTGCCAGATACACTTCACTTTTGATTGGCTGGTTGGATTTGAGTGGACTGTATAATTGAAAAATGAAACATGATTGAATGTAATAAAATACTATTGTTTTATGTTACAAGTGGTGTAGGGGGTGACCGAAAGAAAACATTTATGATTAGATGCTTAGTAAAATTTTGAATGACTGGGCTATGGAATTGTAGATCTAAATTTGAGGTGGTTGATGATGATGTGGATGTTAACTACTGCTAGATGGACTTACTCCATGGTTCTTTCTTCCCTCCACATTCTCATGCCTCTCTCCCCTCTGCTTCTGAGAACAACTCCAGGAGTTCTACTCACTCATGGTAGATTCCTGATGAGAGAAAAAAAGGAATAATGAACTGCTTCAAGCAGAAGACAAGGTGGCTCTCCTCTCCTTAGTCTCGGTTGCTTCTCTTGCCACCAAGAGCGCTGGAGGAGGCAAGCTTTTGATGCTGCCACATGGGCGCTAGTAGTGCCTTTCTGATGGGAGCCCCCCCAATTCAATTCAGACCATGGCACTTTGCCTACATTATGGCAACCTTTCCAATTCAACCTTTCGGTTGCCGTAGATTACCCGGAACAATATATATATATATCGGACAGGCTCCGCAAATAGATCAGTCTTTGAGAGCACTTTAAGCGTTTCATTTCGCAATCCTCTTTCTTATTATTTTTAGTTTCTCACTTCAGTAAAAGATAACTGGTGCCGAAACCCGGGAACTTTAGATACCGGAGTAATTTTCAGTCTAAAAGAAT
>NW_027114169.1:0-4128 GCF_000696795.3 Halyomorpha halys
TATAATAATAATAAAAAAAAAATGAAATAAAATAAAATAAAAAACTCTCTTAAAATATATACAAACAAAAGAATAGACAAGATGAACATAATCAGACTATCTGTATGAAAAATAAATAAATAAAATAACATAATGATAAAATAATATATACAATATTTACACAATCGACCTCAGGATCCCTGAGCCCATTCTATCCCCCACGTGTGAGGGGTAGAGTAGAGCTCAAAAGATCCCAGCGCATCCCTCTCGCCGCATAACTGTAAAGCGTGTATTTAGTTAGTAAACTCAGACTCAAATATTTTCACGACCATACTTCCCCTTAATACACATCCCTCTCGCCGCATCACTGGTAATGAGCCAGTGGAGGCTGAGCAAGTGTGCTAAAGAATCCATGATATAACAACACTTTTTTTTTTCTACCTTTTCCTTTTACAATCAATAATCGTCTATACTATACACTAAATACAACATATTATAATTTTTTTTTCCTATTACCCTATTTAAAACTTTTGTTTCATTTGACAACCCTTTTCTATCTGTTTGGCAATTTTATTCTTCCTATTTCACTCAATCTTCAGTGATCTGCAACCCACGTTTGATTCGAAACCAAACCAAAGACACAATAGTCACAGCAGTAGATTAGCTAAAATAAAAATAATAAACAGATTAAAAAATAACTAATATATAGATTTAAAAAACAAAAAGTTAGTTAAAAGCAATAATTAAATGAATAAATAAGTTTTTAAAAAATTAAATAGGTTAAAAAGCTACACAAAAATGTGTATATATATATTCTAATCTTCATGATATGATAAAATCTCAAACACCTTTGCTACATCATCTTTCGTCCATCTCATTTGTTTCTCGTTTCCTCTCCGAGTTTTTTTTTTATGACTTTATTTATGTTTTTATCCATTACATTATTAGAGTTTAAACATGTCTAAAACAAAAACAACACGAACTACAAGCAACTAACTTATCAAAACAACAGACAAAATGGAGCTCAGCTGGTTTGTGGTGTGATGTCATTCTTCATTTAGCAGACCTATTAACAGACTCTCAACCATTTTAAATGTTAAATCGTTAAACATGCTAAAAGAAGGAAATATTTCTCCATTTAGCATAACTTGAACATGTTAAACTAAAGATCATGAACAAACCTCATATTTACACAAGTTGTACAACTGAAAATTATGTGATCGCAGTTCTTCTCCTTACTATGTACATATCTAATACGTTGCTAAGTGGAAGTGAAACTGACTATTGTGATAAGAATCATGGAAATACGAAAAAATATATTTATGAATTCAGTTTATTCATGCGTTTTTCGTCACTCCTCGACTTTTTATGCTAGATTTAAAATTTTCTAAAATCTTTAGCACGCAAAAGCATATTGCTAACCTTATCTTCAGAAATTTCTTTTCAATCTGAGTTAACATTTCTGTTTTCTTTTCCTTTAGTTAATTAACTAATTCTTTCATAATTTACATTTATCCATTTTATATTACTTCTAATTATGACCGAAGATCAATTATTTAAAATTAACAACATTGTCTATATCAATTTCGACTAGGATAAGACATAGATGATTTAGAGACCATTGAATTGTAAATTATTAACACAATTTTAAATGAAATCCGTAAATGCAATTTTTGTGAAAATTCCAAAGATTAGAAAATCAGAGGCCCTCTGATAACCTAGTATCACAAAATGATATAAGTATGTGTGTGTGAACAGCCTACCCGGCTAAGAAAGAGGGTTTGTCATCTATCATTTTGTGCCCTATAAGAATGGTATTATATTATTGTAAATGTAGAATATAATGTTGAAAAGCAAAAAAAAAAAAAAATTAATTCGCTATTCAAGTTTCAGCATCCTTTTTTTGTTTTAAAGAAAAATCTTAAATTGATTGATTATTTATTACCATTTAAAATTTATAAATAAATTATGAAATTTATGATTTGTTTATCTGTTATGGTTATTTATTTATACCGTAGAAATTTTTATACTCGTTGGTTATTAATTTTGATTGAGAGAAGCTTTTTTTTTTTTAATTTTCCAATAATATTCTTACTGTAACTTTAGTATCTTTTTCGCATTTATGGTCGTTTCTATATATATAAAAAAAATAATATTGGAGTTTTCATAAGAACGTTAGAGAAGTTTTATTTCAGGCGGAACGAGAAAAGATTACTTCGAAACGATGCTTCACTAATTCTAAGAGATGCCATTTAACCATGATGATAAAAATAGTAAATGTTTTATCTGACATAATTTATCGTATATCCTGACATGAGACTACAGACCCAATCGATTAGATCCTTGTAAACGCGGTACCATCCTCAAAGATATTTCACGGGTTTTCCTTATTACCCCTAGATCCGTGTAATATGCGGGAAACCCGATGACAGACAGTCTCACAAGCAGGGAGAAATACATGTGCACGATTCACTGCCGTTTTAAGATCACGGATAAGGATTCAATAGAATCTTCCAAGCATTTATGATCAGTAAAATGTTTTATGCATTAATTTTTTTTTTTTTAATAATAGACCTTTGTAATCGACCAAGAAAAAAAAACACACCTTCAAATTTTGAGGTTTTGCGTTTCAAGGTAGGTTGAAAACAAAACAATTGCCAGCAGCGGCTTTGCTCTGAAAATACCGGACGGAGTTTCTGAAATCTTGCACCAAATTTATAGGTCACTCGAAGATGATCTTCAGAACATGTCGTTACCGTGATAATATAGACACAAAAAATTTTAAATTAATGTACAATGAAGCATCTTAATTTCTCTCATTAATGTAATTAAATATTATACGAATTTGAATTAAGATATACTTCACTAAATTAATTATTTCTCTGTCATTTACCACTTGATCCATTGACTATTAAATAGTTTACTAATTAATAACAGATTGGCTACTTACATCTTTACTCGTAATTTATAATCCTCTTTCTCATTCAAAGTCAAGGAACTACTAGCGGATTTTTTTTTAAATGGCGCAGTAGAATGTGGAATAATTTATTCACACAATACAGTTATTGATTAAATAATCGGCAAAACGTTACAACATAAATAGGACGCGAATCCTGAATCCCGTTCCGTGCTGTCGAACGACCAGTTTCTAAAACCGGCCCCTTCTTCCACTGGAGTCCTCTTCACATGCCTGGTTGACGTTGATCCACGACGTCGTAGGAGGAACTTACCTTTCAGGTCGAGAAGACTTCTTGATCAGGAGATAAGGCTGCGAGCGCTGAAGAAGAGCACAAGGTAACCTTAGCTCCTTATTTACTCTGTTAGGTTTGCGGGTCAGTAGTACGTCCAATCACATAACTTATCTTCGGGGGAAGGGGGCTTGAAATATGTAAATTTTCGTGGATTATGAGAAGTAAATAAAAAAATTAATTCAGTATTGGTTTAACTCAGACACCTCAATTTGTTCAATCGTTATTTTAAATTTACACAAATTTTATTTATCAAGTGGTGTAATCCAAATTTAATTTGTTGTAAACTCGTTAGTCTATAAATTATATAACAATTTCAATATAACATAGTTTTTTTATTTTTCATTTTAATGCTTTTCTGTTTCATCACAATATACATACATATATTTCTATCTCTCTCAACTCTTTTAATAATAATTATGAATTGTATGGAGATTACATTTATTAATTTACAAAAAGTCATACAGGTCTAATAATAAACTCGCATATGAATTCCTAAAAAATATATATAAAACAATAATTAATGAATACAAACGTCTAAACATTCAACAAATGCCCACATCAATTGAATAATAAATCATTAATATATTAACGTAATATATGTATATTTCTCTTTTACTTTCTATTACAGTAATTAGATAATACAAAGTATACAATATATTGTAATAATACAATATGTGGTATTATATTACATTATATGAAGTATAACATTTTAAGCCAATATTATTGCATATTTAATGACATCTACAATCCATTCACAACTGTTACTTTATATATCTTATATATACGTTTAAATTTTGAATTTAAATTTAGGCATTTAATCATAATGTCAGTTATGTATATAGTAAAGAATATATAATATATAGAAACTTATATTATCGATTTAAAAAAAATATATATA
>NW_027114169.1:8753-10600 GCF_000696795.3 Halyomorpha halys
TTAACTGGATTAAGGAAATAAAAATATAAAGTTATCTAATGCAATGAAATATGAATATTTTAATTTAATAATAATGATTTAAAATTAAAGTTGTGGAAAAAAAAAAATGAGAAAGAAAATATATGTAATTAATGAAATATGTAAGTAAAATAACAGGATTAAGGAAATACAAATATAAAGTTATATAATGCAAAATAAACAAAGAAATATTAATATTTTAATTTAATAATAATGATTTAAAATAAAAGTTTTGGGAAAAAATTATTAATAATGAAATATATTAGCAAAATACTAGAATAAAGTCATAATAACAATAAATAACATCTTACTTAACTTTATATTTTATTTCTCTATTTTATTATTTTACTTACATATTTCAATAATGACATAAATTTTCTTTCTTTTTTTTCCATAACTTTAGTTTTAAATTATTATTATTAAATTAAAATATTCATATATCTTTGTTTCTTTTGCATTATATAACTTTATATTTTGTTTCTTTATTTTATTATTTTACTTACATATTTCAATAATGACATAAATTTTCTTTCTTTTTTTTCCATAACTTTAGTTTTAAATTATTATTATTAAATTAAAATATTCATATATCTTTGTTTCTTTTGCATTATATAACTTTATATTTTGTTTCTTTATTTTATTATTTTACTTACATATTTCAATAATGACATAAATTTTCTTTCTTTTTTTTCCATAACTTTAGTTTTAAATTATTATTATTAAATTAAAATATTCATATATCTTTGTTTCTTTTGCATTATATAACTTTATATTTTGTTTCTTTATTTTATTATTTTACTTACATATTTCAATAATGACATAAATTTTCTTTCTTTTTTTTCCATAACTTTAGTTTTAAATTATTATTATTAAATTAAAATATTCATATATCTTTGTTTCTTTTGCATTATATAACTTTATATTTTGTTTCTTTATTTTATTATTTTACTTACATATTTCAATAATTATATAAATGTTATGGAAAGAAAATAAAGAAAATTTATGTTATTATATACATACTATATACTTCCTCAACCATCTTCTCCTCACATAAAATAATAATAATAGATATTACATTATATGGTAGTTGTTTTGTGTAATAATATTGTTTTTCTGTCACTATATCTGAATTAGCATTATAACGTTAACTAGTTACTTATTTACTGCTGTTTGTGAGACATAGGACTTTATTTTAGATAATTCTTATAATATCCTGACATCATTGATTGTCGCATAATCTTTTCTATGATCATTTAATGTTCTCAAAATGTGAAAATTTAAATTTTAGTTCTGTTTACAGTATAAATCATATTTAACCAACGAAGTTATTGATGAATATGCACTTGCCCCGACTTACCTCATATCTATGTGTATAAATATTTTATATGTAACTTACATAATATACTTTAAAATCTATACTTTAGAATTGGAAATAGGTATAATTCTCTGGCATTTTTTCATGCATTGACAATTCCTTCTGCAACATCGACCTTGATACGCCTTTCTCGCTCACTAAATCCTGCCAGTCTGCAGTTGTCCAGACACAACATAAGGACCACTTTGGAATTTCTTACTTTCTATTCAATGTTACAACCTAAGCCCGTTTCATAATATTTTAAACTTGTTAGCTTGTTATACATGTTCCATTTGAATTGGTTGTAGCGAATCTGTTCTAGACGTCACTGAAGGTTACAGATAATTTCTTCCAAAACGTAAATTTTTCATATTTTACTATTTAAAAAAAAATTATGTTTCTCTAGACATCAGTTTAAATACCCACAATTTACAGTGTACTGAAACTAACAAATCTATAGTAATAACAATTTGGC
>NW_027114170.1:0-2607 GCF_000696795.3 Halyomorpha halys
GTAGAGCAGAGCTCAAAAGATCCCAGCGCATCCCTCTTGCCGCATCACTGGTAGTGAGTCAGTGGAGGCTGAGCAAGTGCGCTAAAGCCGCAAACACTCGCAGAAATTAAAAATTATAAATTTTTGAATTTAAATTATTTCGTGTTTTTTTTTTCTTCTGACGTCTATTGTAAATACAATTGTTTGCCCCTCTGCATTTTATCTAACTCCTACATCAATACAACCGTTATAACGAGCTGGATGTTTGTTCTTTTAATCTAAATTAACAGAATAAAGATTTATTCCGCCTTAAACGAGCAAAATATTGGTTTAAAAAAAATAAAAACTTTTAAACGTTTTGTATTGTATCGCCGGTTTTGACTTGTTCAGGTTTGTACAGTTCTTAAATAGTCCTAAACAATGCCAAGTATGATGTAGATTGGTTGAATTTTTATGAAATTATTTTTTTACCATATACTTCTATTATATAATGTTATTTAAATAATCTTATTTTTAAAACAATACTCAGACCACTTCAGATGTACGGCTGTGAAGTCTGGGGAGCGGCAAGAAAAAGGAAACAATCGCAATAATTTCAAAATAAAGTCTTAAATGGAATCAATAGAAGATTACATACAAAAACGGATCATAAAATTCCACTCCCTGACAGTTAAAAGAGCAGTGACTTACACTTGGGAAACCCAACCTCATCTTGAAGACTGAAGCCCAGGTTGCTGCAGGACATTCTGTTATTAATTCTATTTTTATATATTTCTATTGTTGTCATTACTACAATTTTATTATATTATTTTTTTCTCTTCGTATTTCTTATAAATTAAATTTTATCCCCATTAGAAGTCAATTATTTACTTTATTAAATCTATAAATAATATTGTTTTTATGATTAGCTAACATTTTTAATAGTTAGGGGTGTCTTTTGTACGAGACTATAGCCCCCCCCCCACATAATCAATTAAAAAAAAAGTAACTGTTATATTTCCTATGTAAGGCTCACCAGGTCGATCTAGTATTAAATAAAAAAAAATATAAATAATTATATTATTTCAATTTCTTGAGACAAGGTAATTATTAATTAAATAAATCAAAAATTTGCATCCTGTTTTGTCTCAACACTTTTTATTTTTCACCAGTCCAACGTTTCGGGCATTTTAGCCATACTCAAGGATATCTAAATATTTAACAGCTTATATTATATATTCATTTTTAACACTTATAACAACAACATTATTCACCAATAATATAACATACCTTCAATTATAATTTCTTCCTCACATTAATTTAAAGTTACTTTTGCAGGCTATTCTGTCCAGGTAATTTCCTTTTAAAAAGTGAATTATTAGAGAGTCATCTTTGATTTTGATAACACCATAATTTTACATAAAGAAAACAATTTGTACAAAAGAAAAATACTTGAGTCAATTTATATATCAGAGAACATCAATTACATAGTTAATTTTAAAACAGATACTAAGAATTTAAAGCAACGTTATGCAGAGATTTTAAGCAAAATAAATTAATAAAAATAAATGGAGAAATTTGTTACTATTTACAATTAAATGTAAAATGGAATTTTGAGAATTAGAATAAATACCAAAATGAGAAAAAAATGTAATTTAAAATAAAATAAATTAATTTTAAAACAAGGCTGACCTCTATGAGTGGGAGGTTATAAATGGTGGTTGAGGTAGTGAATTTGTTGTGGATAATCTTATATAAGAAGAATTAAATATTAATGATTTTAAATTTTAAAAAATAGGTAACTAGACTTAAGTTTAGTAAGCTTATTAATAATAAATATGACTCTCTAATAATTGACTTTTTAAATAGGCTTTTAACTTATAATAAAGGAAATGACCTGGGCAGAATAGCCTGCAAAAGTAACTTTAAATTTAATGTGAGGAAGAAATTATAATTGAAGGTATGTTATGTTATTGGTGAATAATGTTGTTGTTATAAGTGTTAAAAATGAATATATAATATAAGCTGTTAAATATTTAGATGTCCTTGAGGATGGCTAAAATGGCCGAAACGTTGGACTGGTGAAAAATAAAAAGTGTTGAGACAAAAAAGGATACAAATTTTTGATTTATTTAATAAATTATAAATAGTGTTATTTACAGCTATAAAGAAATAGATATAATAAGCAATTAATTAAATCGTTAGTAATCTATCAACATCTCTGAATTGCGAAGCATTGCTGGTTCTACTGCTGAGAAAACTAAATAGTTCCATCTTTCTATTCTACAATATAATTATTGTAATTCTAGTGTTATAATTGGTTACTATACAGATGAAAGGAATATGGTCCGGGTGCGGTCAAAAAACTGAAATAGTAGAATTATACTATTTTAATGAGCCAACGTTTCGCCCCACGTTGGCTCATTAAAATAGTATAATTCTACTATTTGAGTTTTTTTGACCGCACCCGGACCATATTCCTTTCATCTTTACACACGGTCAATCAATAATCTTCCATTACTATACAGATATTTGTACATTTTTTACATGACATTAATTATTTAAATTATCTCTCAAGCGAAGAGTACGTAAATGGGTTATATAATGAGAACGACTGTAACTAAGAATAAAGCATTAGATGAATAGTCT
>NW_027114170.1:3322-3943 GCF_000696795.3 Halyomorpha halys
TGCCGACGTTTCGACCTGAGTTTCAGGTCTTCATCAGGGCTATAGAACAAAAAAGATAACAACAACATTTAGAGTAACATACAATTGAAAAGGAAAAGTATTAGAATATTATACTATTCCTTTTCAATTGTATGTTACTGTAAATGTTGTTGTAATCTCTTTTGTTCTATAGCTCCGATGAAGACCTGAAACTCAGGTCGAAAAGTCGGCATAAAATAAATAAATATGGTTTGGTTTATTTATGACTGTACCCCCCGAAAAACACCGAAGAAGTGGAATTTTATGAACCTTTTTTTTTTTGTAATCTTCTAGTGATTCCTTTTGTAATTCCCGATGCAGTTGGATTATTTCTTACAAAGCAACTGTGGAGCTTCTACTGTTATTCCTAAGACTTTATTTTAAAAATTATTGCAATTGTTTCCTTTTCCTTAAGGACTCCACTCCCCAGACTTTACACCCGTACATCAGAAGTGGCCTGAGTATTGTTTTAAAAAATAAGATTAGTTAAATAACATGATATAATAAAAGTATACGGTTAAAAAATAAAAATAATTTCAACAAAATTCAACAAATCTACATCAAACATGGCATTGGTTTAGGACCATTTAAAAACTGTACAAA
>NW_027114170.1:7542-7845 GCF_000696795.3 Halyomorpha halys
GACCTGAAACTCAGGTCGAAACGTCGGCATAAAATAAATAAATATGATTTTGTTTATTTATGTTATTCTTTGCTGACCGCACCCCCCGACAAACTTCTCCAATCATTAATCTACGGTCAACTATCTACACATCATTAAAAATTTAACTTAAAAAATTGATACTTCTAAATTTGCTATTCAGCTTAAGAAAACAAGGGAAAAAGATGGCCATAAAAAAAGACACGTTTTATTTTACATTCCTACATCATAATAATATTTTAATCAATTTAGAAACCAAGGTAAGCCCTTCGTAAATCCTGTGAA
>NW_027114170.1:12906-13827 GCF_000696795.3 Halyomorpha halys
AATGGATAAAGAAGTTATAAATATATATATATCAACAGCAAGTGATTGTAATCTATCAAAATTAAACATAATAACACAAATTGTAATCATTTTTGCCAAACTATAATCTATTGTCATTAATCATCCAAAAATACACATATTTTATTTTGTTCACAATAGTTAAAATTTATAAATACAGTCCTCTTCTTAATTCTTTTTTAAAAATTTATTTAATGTAATTTACAACTGTACAAAATAATACAATGAGTAAATATGTTGTATGTTTCATATATACTTGAAAATCTTGGGAAGGAACCACCCATTGGTGGTACTTCAAACATTAATTTAGATTAGAAGGTCCCGTGGCCATCTTCTTTTCAGACACCTCGGAGGATTGATTATCAGGGATTGTTAAGGATGAAAGATTAAGAATTAATGGGTTAGGATGGTTAAGGAGTTTGGAATGAAAAGACGCATACCTGTTTTGGACCAAATCTACAACGAATGGGATGTTAAGGTCTTTGTGAATAAGGAGCATCAAGGATTTTGGATTGTAAGGATTGGATGAGGGAGGAATTTGATGGTTTGGTGGAGCCCCAGAGCTCAATTCCATATGTCCAAATTGGTCTGATTATCGTAGTGTATCCTATTTTTTTTGTAGTGAATGGAAAGTTTAGAGTGTTTGTCATTGTGGATTCTAAGATGATTCATGCCGTGAGATATAATAAGGTGTCGTCTTGTTCATAAGGGATGGCTTCCAGGTATCATAGTCCTTCTTATGACTTCTTCAGGTCAAAACGCATCTTGCCCTTTCTTCGGTCTTCTGTCCCTCTCGCCTTCCAATCCCTTTTTTCCTGGTCTAGTTGTCCTGCCCCTTTTCTCCCACCTTCCCTTAGAGGCGTTACCTTTTTTGCATCTGATTCCTCATTGGCCGTAGGTGAT
>NW_027114170.1:16342-17010 GCF_000696795.3 Halyomorpha halys
CAGATGTCTGCCAGCGCTCAAATTAAAGCTAGTTAAATTTACTACAAAATAGTTAATTATTTATCTTTGTAGGAGTATTAGTTTTTATGATATTTGACAAAATAAACTCACAAAATGTTAATTTTTAGTGGTTCGTATAAAATGTTGGATTTTTGAAAAAATTTATCTCTAGATCCGTAAGACGCGCATATGTCTGCCAAAATCCTCAAAATAAAGGAAATTTAATTTTATATAAAGTAGTTTATGACACTTATCTTCGTAGGGGTAGTAGTTTTTATGATATTTAGATATGAATATAAATTTGACAATGAAAATTTGTCCGAAAAATTAATTTATTTTTGGCAGACTCGTCAATTTCGACTATTAATTATACATAGTTTTCATTAAAGTAATTGGGGTGAGATATCTGCCTTTTTTCTCCTCTTAGGCTCTTGTACTATTAAGCTTTGATGGTCAACACAGATATCAAGTGTTGTGATTAGGGATAATTATTGTCTACTTCAAGTAATTGTTTTATTTTTTTATTATGGTTTCATTGATAATGAAGGTATAAATTAATTAAACTGTGAAATGTAATGAAGTATTATTATTTACAGTTATTGTTTTTATAATGAGTCAATGTACAGTTTTGATAAACTAGACTCATGTGGGTGAAAACAAGTTATTTA
>NW_027114170.1:22069-22940 GCF_000696795.3 Halyomorpha halys
ACTCCATCTTGACAAGAGACTTACTTGGAATCCACACACAAGACTGAAACGACAAGAAACTGCTCATAGATTCCGATTGCTACAACTTATTTGAGAAACGCTCTAAACTTCCCATTCACTACAAAAATTAGTATACACTGCGATAATCAGACTAATCTGGATATATAGAATAGAGCTCTGGGGCTCTATCAAACCATCAAATGCCTCCCGCATCCAATCGTTACAATCCAAAATCCTACGTAAAATCCTTTATTACGTTACAAATAAACTCATTCACAAACACCTTAACATCCCATTCGTTGCAGATATGGCCCAAAACAGATATGTGTCTTTTCATTCCAAACTCCTTACCCATCCTAACCCATTAATTAATTAAAGTGAAAAGAAGATGGCCACGAGACCTTCTAATTTAAATTAATGCTTGAAGTACCACCAATGGTTGGTTCCTTCCCAAGATTTTCAAGTGTATATGAAAAATACAACATATTTACTTATTGTATTTATTATCTGTACAGTTGTAAATTACATTAAATAAATAAATAAATAAAAAATTGTAGCGACCATCAGAACTAACATCCTCATAGATTCCCGACATAACTAACAGCTTCTCCGCTTCCCGCCAGAGAGCACCCATGTTGTTCAAATACTAAATTATATTGATTATATTGTAAATAATTCAATGTTTTAATGTATATAAACAATGTCAGTATTATTATAATTGTAAATATATTACTTGATGAATAAACGTAAACAAAAGAATATAATGAACAGTAAGTAAGTAACTCAGTAAATTAATTTCTTAAAGGCTTACTGGCTCACCCACCTTTCCATTCTAAGTACAGTCATTACTCCAGAGCTACTGGGGAACCAA
>NW_027114171.1:0-314 GCF_000696795.3 Halyomorpha halys
TAACTGACGAGTTCGGAATACAGAGAGTATTAAGAAAAAGGTGTGAAAAAATTCAACAATGAATGGACGTAACTATTTTTATTTATTTTTACATAATTTTTTTCTGGAAATTTTACAGTTTGAAGTAAAAAAAATAATCTTTTTAAAGAAGTTGGTTTTATTTTTTTTTCGCCAGGCGCTATGAGTCTTGATCAAACATGCTTGAGTGCGTCTAAACCTTCACATCATACAACCTTTTCTTCTTATCTGAGTAAATGTTTAAAAGGAAATTTCCTAACTTTCTATTTTCTTTTTAATGTATGGATTTTCGAAAA
>NW_027114171.1:1868-2634 GCF_000696795.3 Halyomorpha halys
TCCAATCCCACATCACCACCCTTGAAGAATGGTGCCAAAATTGAAGGTTTAAAATAAATTCCAATAAATCCCACCAAATCACATTTCCCCTTCGTCGTAACCCAATGACCTCTTGCCCTACAGTATCCTTTAATAATACCCCACTTATTCCTTTCGAACAGATCAGATGAATCAGGGCTCCACTAAACCACCAAGTTCCTCCCAAATCCAATCCTTACAGTCCACAATCCTTTGTAAAAGTCTTAATGCTCCCTACTTTGTCACAAATCAAGTCATCCACCAAGACCTCAATGTCCCATATGTTGTCGATTTGTCCAAAACCAGATACCATTCCTTCCATGATAAACACCCCAAACACCGAAAATCAGAGAAAATTATGATTTATTTAGAAAATTACACAAAGTATAAGTATAAATAACAGAATATCATTTAAAAAAATAAATAACTTTTTAAACTTATTTTTTTACTAGACAAACGGTCTAAATTGCCAATCCATAACAAAAGACTATTATGATCTACATGACTATTATAAGGCCTATCTGGACATACGGAATTGAGCTTTGGGGCTCCACTAAACCATCAAATTCCTCCAGAACCCAATCCTTACAGTCCAAAATCCTTACTGCTCCTTACTTTGTCACAAATCAAGTCATCCACCAAGACCTCAATGTCTTATATGTTGTCGAGTTGTCCAAAACCAGATACCATTCCTTCCATGATAAACACCCCAAACACCGAAATCCACTTGTTTCTAACCTGGCTTCTC
>NW_027114171.1:2684-4129 GCF_000696795.3 Halyomorpha halys
AAACATTTGCAGTATCGCATAAGTTTGATAAGATTTCAGAATTAAAAGTGAAGAATTAAATAACAGCTCAAAGTTTATCGTCTAGACCGGGTTCAGCGCAAGTTATCAACACTTTTTTTCGAAAAATCATTGATATTTAAAATTCTATATATAAGGATATGATGCATTTGGGCAGTAGACAGAACTAAGGATTCAAATTTCCTGAGTCGCCTAGCAACGCCAGTCATTATTGGGTAACATAATACGGGTATTAATAACGTCGTGTTAAATGTAAAATATTTTACTATGTTAAATGTTATAGGTATAGGATTGTGAACAACCCTATTTAAAGTCATATTAAATGGTAAATGCATAAGAGCTCCAAGTGGATTTTTTGAGCAACCTTTCCTTTCAAAACTTCCTGTTAAGTTAAAGAATAGAAAGTTTAATCAAAAAATAAAGTCTTGGTTAACACTACTATTCTAGTCCTATAGAATATAATTTAATTATCAAATATCCTCACACAAAACTGAAAAGACAGGAAACTGGACGTCGATTCCGACTATTACAGCACTTACTAGACTAACGGTCTAAACTTCCAATCCATTACAAAAACTGATCTACATGACAATTATAAGGCCAATCTGGACATACGAATGAGCTTTGGGGCTCCACTAGACCTTCGAATTCCTCTCGTATCCAATCCTTACAATCCAAAATCCTTCGTAAAATCCTCAATGCTCCTTACTTTGTTACTAATAAAACCATACATAAAGACCTTAATGTTACTTATGTAACTGATCTAGCCCAAACCAAGGAAAGATATCATTCCTTCCATTATAAACTCCCTAACCACCCAAACCCACTAGTTTTTAACCTTGCTTCCTCTTCCATTTCTGACAATCCTCCGAGGCGCCTGGAAAGAAGATGACCTCGTGACCTTATATTGTAAACTGTTTTTAGAGTTCTACTACTGGGTAATATCTCTACATGCTGTATCATATCATTATCATTATCCATTATGATCAAATTTACTTGTTGTATTTTTTATACAGTTGTAAATATCAATAAACAAAAAAAAAACCCAAAATAACAAAACCATTTAACATGTTAAACTAAAGATCATAATTACCCCTAATAAAGAGATAGTTAAAGATAATCAAAACAGTTCCAAGAAACATATATTAGATGACGAAAAGTAACTTTAAGTAAGCCTCAGTAATTTATTCCAATGTACAGAGCTTTCCTTCAACATATTTCTTGCTCTTTTGCTCCCTCTACTACTTTCAATTAATATTAACTATTTTATTTATAATCCATTGTTATGTATATTTCTTAATTCGTTGGTTTATTTATCTCTTATGTTTCTCTGCATGATGGTTGTTATTTGTTTTGTGTTTGTTTAGTGGCGCCAAACTTCATTGGTCATCAACGAAATTTATATTTTATTTAATTTTGCTAATATT
>NW_027114171.1:7090-7711 GCF_000696795.3 Halyomorpha halys
AAAAACTGAAACACCAATTCTGTTGGCTTATCATCGTCTCCAAGGGTTTTTGAGATATCTTGGCTTAGTCCCAAGCTATTGAGGTGTGGTGTAAAATATGGGCATCGTTGGAAAACATGGCTTATTGTTAAAGTTATTGCAATACTGGCAGTTCGGAGGCGTTTCTTTTGAAATAAGATAGGAGTGGGTGAGCCTCGTGCAACCTATTCTCAGCCTGGTCTGTACAACTTCCTCTCTACGGCAAAAAAAAAAATCTGTTTTTGTTTTTTAGCCCTGATGAGACCTGAAATGCAGGTCGAAACGTAGGCACGAATAAATAAGTTTTTGTTTATTTACTGATCGCACCGCAGACCATCTTCTCCATATATTAATCTACGGCCAACCATCAATACCTCATTTTATATATGCAAGTTTTGGATAGTTTAATCAGAAAATAAAGTCTTGGTTAACACTACTATTCTAGTCCTTTAGAATATAATTTAATTATCAAATGTTTAAAAGAAACACTAGTTTACTTGTTTTAGCCATCTTTTTATAGAAAATATAGAACAAACACTGAACTTTATTGTTATCGGTGTTAATCCTCTTTATAATTGCTTACGAATTAAAAGAAAAAGGATT
>NW_027114171.1:7761-8288 GCF_000696795.3 Halyomorpha halys
TAAAAAAAAAACAAGTTTATCAGTAAATTGGTACACAAAAAGCAATATAAACAACACAACAGGGGCATCGCGGGTTCAAGCACAATCAGGACTAAAATATATACACGTATGTCGACAACAATTAATAAATCTCACGTTAAAAGCTCAAAAAAGACTTAGTACTTACAACAATGCATCGTTATCACTCATTAAAACATAAATAGGTTTATGTAACTTATTATTAAACGTGCCAACGTTACGGCTAGAGTTTCTAGCCTTCCTTAGGGACAGAACAAGACAACGATCAATGAATATAGAAAATAAAATATAAACAGAATGACATAAAGTAAATAATTTCAAAGTGATGAGAGAAGTGGAAAATAAAATGTATACATAGGTAATTGAAGAAGTTGGTAAAATGACATAATTAAGGAAATAAAATAAAAATGAAGTTATATAATGCAAAGAAATTGGAATATATTAGTTATTAATAATTTAAAAATTAAAATATAGAAAGAAAAAGAAAATTGAGAGAAAGAAAATATATA
>NW_027114171.1:9523-12199 GCF_000696795.3 Halyomorpha halys
AAATATATATAACCATAATAATACATAAAGAGGCAATATATAAGTAAAGTTTAACAAAAGAAATGAATAGAAAAAAATATATATATTTTGAAAACAATAATTTTGACCGCACCCCCAACCAACTTCTCCTCCTATAAGTCATCCACGGTCAACTATCTCTCATAATTAGTTATCATTCATTGATTTATTTAGTTCGTGTTTTAGGTTGGTATGGGATGTACTATATCTGGTCTGCACATTTGTATGTAAATTATATTCATAATTTGGGTGGCTGATGTGAACTATCATAAGAAGGTCATATGTTTGTTTATTGTTTTCAAATGATAAACTTTTATTTATGATTATAACTTTGGAAAGATACTTTCAATAATATATAATAGTACACTGCTAAATTCAATAAAACTGTGGAAAGGGACTTTTATTGTTATATTTTACTTAGTACTTTTGTTGTAGTTCTGTAACCTTTGGTTTGTAATAAACTATTGTTTTAGCAATCGTCTATTACTTCATCGACTTTCTTCAGAATTACATGTACGAGTGTATATGTATATAAATCTTCTATGAGACCACCATTAACCATTACATTATGAAGGGACAATGGCTGTGTGTTAGCTTATAGTGATAGGTTATCTCTTGGCTCCTCTTTCTTGTTCCTCCTTTCTGAAAGAAAGAGTGAAAGTTCTTCCGCACAGTCCATGCGAGATTGAAAGCTAAATAGGTCATCCCAGATTACTTAATCCAACTTCCAGCAGTGTAGTATCTGAAAAGCAGATCATATAGTACTGGATAGGTACTGCTATGGATGGACACTGAGCCAAGTTGTTGGGATAAACCGGGATCTTTGCCCTCGCCATCTCGTACTTCCCCAGTCAAATGAAAGAAGAGAACTATCCCTTCTTCCTAGAGTTCATTCACGGGTGGAAGGAGGTAGTGGGCCCAACCTACTTTATGTTGGAAAGGGCTCCACCACTCGGTATCGGCGACCTAGAATGAGGAAAATGCAGATGAAGACTGAGATGAGCAGGTGTGCTGGAGGTTGCATCCGGATCAGGAATAATTTGCAGACCCATCAGTAAGAATCATCAGACTCATCTTAGCTCTGGGGTTTATCAAAGTCTAAACAACGTATCTTCAATGCTGTTATGTGTGACTGAAAGGCAAGAGTAACTTACAACTTCTGACGTCATTCCCTATCTGTCACCATTCAGCCCTGATGGAGCCATGCAAAACAGGGCGAAACGTTGATGGCTGAAAAATATTTGTTTGTGCAATATTATTTTAAGCCTTTTTTGACGGCCAACTGGACCTTCTATCTACAGCTAATTACAACTTTGAAACGTAAAATGTTCAATGGCAATCACTAGACAATCATACCTGGCGATGAAGAAGGCTGTTCATTTATTTTTTGGAACTGCATACACTCATTACAAATGGACTTATTGCTCATCATATTGTTGTTGATTAATAGATGTTTGTAGTAAAACCTACCAACAAGTTGAGTTAACCTTTAGAGAAATATGCTAATCGATTTTGTACCTTTTGGTCGTCAGCTAATTAACGTAATCAGGATATTAAAGTGGGAAGTGGGGGGTCATTAAGGAGAGTGCCTGTGTGAGTGGTTCCAAGTAAACAAGATAAGATGGCTGCAAGGCGATTGGATAAACACCTTATCTCATGTTTGAACGTTCGCTTGCGACCTTCAAACCATTTCAGCAGGCAACACTCAAAGCTCTCCTGTCTCTCAAATAATCTCGTGACGATAAGCAAATAAACTACTCATCTGTTGGCTAAAGTCTGCCTTTTATTTGTTTATAATTTAAATTTTAATCTTGTTTCAGACCTGGCCATGAAGGGCAAGGAGGTTCATCAAAATGGTCAGGAGAACCTATCCCTTATTTTGTATGGAGTCGGTATAAGCAATAGCTGACCTTCGCAACACCTATCGGGAACTGCTCGTGCTATACTTCAGGTATCCCGAGTGTATTTTACGTTGATAATTAAAATTATTAGTGTGGAGTAGGGGGCTCTGGGACTTTTCTGGCGATAACATGCAGATATTATTCTCTCTAGTTTCAAAGTTAATTCACTGGAGGGGCAAATTGTGTTATTGTGTTAGTCTAAGTGATTTATCTATAATAATATAAAACAGAGCATTGGGGTATCATAGATTGTATTGGCTTATCTGAGTGACTGTTGGAAGTATCGCTGTCGTGGTCACTTCCGCGTCCTATGCGCGAGTTAACATAAAAAATCAGTGAAGACTAAGTTCAAAGTTAAAAATAAAAAGAAACATAAGTGGAAAATAACAGGGGTATACAATGAAAAGTAAAATTTAATAAGAAAAATTAAATGTTGTAAAGAGTAAATGAAAACGGTAATAGTAACAGATAGATAAGAGATAAAATAAGAGAAAAAATATTAAAGAAAGTACAGATTAAGAGATGAAAAAAGAAAAGAATAAAATCAAATGATGAGACAGAATTCATACCTGATTTGACGGGAGTCGAAGTCAGAGTAAGCCGTTTGTATTGGGAGGAGTGGGGATGGCAGTTTAGCACGCCACATAATAACTGAAATAATTTAAAAGTAAACATTGTAAAAAAAATTTTTAATTAGGTAAACAATAAATGTTATTTTCCACTTATGTTTTTTTTTGTAACTATGTCAAGTGTTTGT
>NW_027114171.1:13509-14309 GCF_000696795.3 Halyomorpha halys
ATGTCCTTGAAGATGGCTGGAATGGCCGAAACGTTGGACTAGTGAGAAATAAAGTGTTGAGACCGTATTGGATACTAATTTTTGATTTATTTAATAAATAATTACCTTGTCTCAAAAAAATTTGAAATAATATAATTAAAATATTTTTTTATTACAACCTCGTATATTCTGGTACAGAGATGGAAATATATATTTCATTTAATCAATTTATCTATTTTTCTAGCTAGGTTTACCCATTTTCTCATGATAATGATTCACCATACTATAACGAAAAACAAAAAATAGTGTTAATATAAAGAAAATAATCCTGGTGTGGTCAAATAAGATATGAACTATTAAATTGTTAGGCAATATTTATTATTTATTTATTTATTTATTTATAAGAAGGGCTTTCCTTCGTTCTGCAAGACCTGCAAAGTGGACAGTGGCCAATGGCTCATAATAAACAGGTTATTTTCTATTTGAGTTGTTTTGACCGCATCCGGACTATCAAGGTCAATCAAAGGTCTTCTAAAAATAGTTTTATTTTTCTTTTTTTTAACTAAACACTAAAAAATAGAAAAGTATTCGAAAATAAAACTATAATTCATAAACAAATTAAATATAGAATTTAAATAAATCAATTGGTTTCAATGTTAAGTCTCAACTCATTTTATTATATTAACAGTACAACGTTTCGGCATCCAAACCAATCCAAACCAAGAGTGCAGTCCAAACCGTATCGTCCTGTCTATATGTTGGTTGTAAACATTAGGGGTATTCATGATCTTAGGTTTAACATGTTAAAGCGTGTTAAATGG
>NW_027114171.1:15428-17730 GCF_000696795.3 Halyomorpha halys
CACTTGACTTCCTTCCTCCTGATCCTCGCCTCATCAAGGACAATCATAAATATAAATTAACATATCACATCCAATTATTTAAAAATGTTTTGCAGGTTATTCTACCGAGGACAATATTTACGAATCAAATTACCATATTTTGTCAAAATTTCATTAATTTTTAAAATTCATAATTTTAAATCAACTTAAGACTATCAACTATCATATAAACTTATAATATAGGTTTATATTATTATATATGAATTATAGAGTTTAATTAATTTATTAATACTACATTAAAACTTGGTCAGTGGTCCTTTTTGTTTTTTTACACTGTAGCCCCTTCTGAATCGGTTTTTCAATTTTGTATTTTTAAGTCCTATTTTCAAAATTTGTTTCCAGTTTTTATATCAGTTCCGTACGAATAAAGAAATATTTAGAACAAAGAATAATATTGAGGATAAGTAGAAACGTAAACATTTGGTACAATTAAACAATAAGAAATGATGATTTTCAAATATTTTTGACAACAATATTTTCGGTATTTTTCAAATATTATCTTAAAAACAAACACAATGCAATTTTATATGTTATAAATTTTATTGCTCGTTGTTGTGTAATATCCTTTTGATAGAAAAAATAGGCTTAAACGCCTAAAAATATATATAAATTCTTAAAAACTGAATAAAACAAAAATTCAAAGTAAATTTTTAATACTTTTGATTTTCACTGTACCTATGGAATTCGCTTTTTATAACAATAGATCAATTGGAATGTGTAAACTGAAAATGTTACTAATTTAATAAAGAAGATTAATAATAAAATTTGTTTAATATAATTTAAAAAGTAAATTGTAAATACAAAGTTTAAAATATGGCTTTGTAGGGAAAGCTATAGAGGAAGTTTGGCTGAGGCATGTTCAATCCTGTTTGCATCAGTACATTGACCCAATGTGCGCTCCACGTGGCCTTTATCGCAAACATTCAGTGTATATATATATATAGGTTTATTAAAAATTATATTACATTTAATTATATTAAAATTGGCTATACTATCTCTATGTTGTGCCTTGTGTTACTATGGTTACACTGTTACATTTATTGGGTTGCTATGGAAACATTACATAATCAATACATCTAACTACAAAACTTTATTGTTTCATTTTTAAAACAGAATTAAACGTTTAAAATTATTATCAGAACATTTTACGATAGGAGAATGCATTAGATAAATATATGAGAGATGTTATAACTTCTATAAACAAAAATATAAACAATTTAAACATTAAATGTCTCATATGTTGCCGATTTGGCCAGAATCATATCGTAAAAACTACTCCCCCTAAGTGTCATAAACTACTTTATAGTAAGTTTAATTCCCTTTATTTTGAGAGTTGGCTTGTGGGTCTATAGATATATTTTTCAAAAATCCAACATATACGAACAAATAGAAATTAACATTTTGTGAGTTTTTGTCAAAAACTACTACACCTATGAAGGTAAAGGATATAACCTACTTTATAGTACATTAAACTAGCTTTAATTTGAGTGCTAATAGACATCTGTACGTGCCATAGTTCCTGAGGTATAGATTTCTCAAAATAAATTAACCAACTTCTGATATTTCAGAATATTTTTATGAAATGTTCCTTTTTAAAAGGCTATATCTCGAGAACTATTGGACGTAAATAACTCTATTAGGGCTAATATTTCAGCAAATTTACTTTTCTATAATATTCTTATAGATTTTCTAGAGTTGTAGGTAATTTTTAAGATATACAGTTCCGAATGAAAAATTAATGTCTTTTTAAGGTTATGAAACAGCCGTCATTTTTTATTCCCCCTACCTATACTTAGCAGACTCATCAACTTTGACTATTAATTATACATATTATTCATTAAAGCAATCAAAAATTGGGGTGAGATAACTGCCTTCTTTTTTTTCCCAGCTCTTGTAAGACTTCATTCCTTCCATGATAAACTCCCCAACCACCCAAATCCACTCGTTCCTAACCTGGCTTCTCCTTCACTACCTTTGTGATAGTCCTAATAGTCCTAGTCTTCCTAGACGTCTGAAAAGAAGATGGCCTCGAGATCTTCTTCTCTATGAAATGTTAGATTCTCCACATGTTTGTATCGTGTCACTATGTCACTACAGAAAATTAACTTGTATATATTTTTATACAGTTGTAAATAACAATAAATAAATTATAAAATAAAGAACATTCAATTGTTCATTATATGCTAATTCATGTTTTATTGTCCCAAACTCCACAGTCCCATATCACAATCCACGAAGAATGGTGTCGAAATTGGAGGATAAA
>NW_027114171.1:18237-19755 GCF_000696795.3 Halyomorpha halys
AGTCCATGATTTATTTCTAACCTCATCCCAACTAAGCGAATACAATCGATTATAGTGACCGAAAATTCGATAGATAAGGTGAAGGAATGTTGGATTCGCAAGAAGTACACAAGAGCATGGTAATGACTACACAGTTGACAGGCTGCCAATATTGAAAGGGGTGTGGATGACCTTTGGTCAGCACTTGGGGGGGGGGCCTTCAGCTGGTTTGAGCCAGATCTTTGCTGCATCTTTATCTTGTGCTAGGAGCATTCTAGTGATAATAATACAAAGTATACATTATTATTATTTTGAAGTAGATGGCCTGGGAGGTGATTACTATAATCAAGAAGGAAGAAGAAATAGTAATAACTATTTATTTATTTTCTGCCGACGTCCCCCCCCCTATTATGACCCTCCCTCGACTCCCCATTTTTGAAATTACCCCAACTGTCATTGTCTCAGTTTCCATTCCCAACTAATTGGTATTATTGAGCTTCTTTACTGTTTATTACTCCACCTTAAATTATTATTTTATGTTATTATCTAATTACTTCCTAATTAACTTATATTATCATTTATTTTTATCATTATTTTTATATTGCAAAATCTTGTTTTTTTAGATTTTTATCATTCTCATTTTCACCTTATACCTATCCCACATTTCCTTTACATCGCATTTTTATATAACCTGTTATAATAATTAAACTATTATGATTTCCATTTAATAAAATTTATATCTCCTTATTTAATTAAATTAATAGATCTTTTCAGTTATATATATTTTGATGTATCTGTTCACTTTATTAGTTTAGTTAATTTGGTTTTTTTTTTATTTATCTTTATCCCCCTTATTATTTTATTTACTTTTTTATATTCTTTACATACCACCAGCTATGCATTTCTATGTTATATTTTTTATATCGCTCTTTTACTTAATGGAAGGACATTAACTCTACCTTTGTATCTTCTTATTGTAGCCTTGATGAAGGTATACAACCTAGGTAATAATAGTAATAACTATTTATTTATTTTCTGCAGAAGTTTTTGAGCTAGTGTCCAAAGAAAGATTTTTAGTTTGATTTTTTTTTTTTATCCACCATTCTAGTTGGCTTTTCAATCATTTTTTTTTCTTTCTAATTTAAACAGCCATTTACAGTTATTTGGTTAAAAACTTCGTGAGATTGGCCGACTATGAGACTAGCCGATTCCAGGACGGAGTAAAGCAATTTTAACTCCATCAGAAATGAGCAAACTTCTTGAATAGGACGTCGAAGATAAATGGCAATCTTTGTGGAACGAAAGCCCAATGAATGAATTAAAAATTATTAAAAAGGATGTCAAGCTCTGGGGTATCTCCAGTCGCAAATGCTGAGAATAGGTCACACAAGGCTCACTCACTCCTATCTTATCTCAAATCAAACGCCTCCGAACTGCCAGTATTACAACAATAAGCCATATTTTCCAACAATGCCCATATTTCACACCACACCTCGATAGCTTAGGACTAAACCCAGATATTGAAAAAAAAAAAAAAAA
>NW_027114171.1:21202-22728 GCF_000696795.3 Halyomorpha halys
TTTTATTGAGCCAACGTTTCTCCCCACGTTGCAGGGCTTCGTCAGGGCTAAAAAAGATACAAACACTATAGTTACAAAAAGGAAAAAAAGAAAAACCATAAGTGTAAAATAACAGGGGTAAATCATAGCAATAATTTGAAAGATAATGAAATTCGTTACAATATATAACTAAAATCATCGGAAGTGGACTAGTATCAGCAAAAAAGATGGTTGGCACCCCCCAACAAAATATAACACAAATAAATTGAAGTAACTTATTTAATCATGCCTACGTTTCGGCCAGAATCTTGAGCCTGATCACTAAAAGTACAATCAGACCGAAGAATAGGCGTAATAGAGGTTAGCCGAAACGTAGGAATTGGGTTTTGTTAAATTAAATGGAGGGTTTTGAATGATATCTCAATGGAGCTTCAGGGTTTTCTAAGCATTTTCCAGAATATAACTGTGAAAGGCGCTGTTGATTGACGCCTTTAGATATATTTACATCTTCATCTTATTTCTGTTTGTACACGAATTTTATGTCATTTCTAAAACTTATTTTCATAAAATAATGCTAGAGAATTCTAAACACGTTTATTTTGAAAACTGTTGATCCAAAAATTATGACTGAGCTTAAGAGATAATGAAAAAAGAGACTAGATATTAATGGATTATATCTCGGCGTGGAATCTGAGAAAAAATGCGCTTAAGATCCTCACGGTCTAAAAAAGTAGTTCCTGTTATATTGCATCATACGTTTTGGCACTAATTCAAGTCTTCAGAAGAAAGAAAAGAAATCTTTCTCAATTTGGTCTTAAGTCATTATATTGACAATTACGTAAATACAAACAAGCTACTAAAAGCAATAAATATAATAACAGAAAAAATAGTAATAACTACTTATTAATTTTCTGCTGACATCCTTATCAACTATTCTGCGCCTCCCTCCACTATCCATTTTTGAAATCACCCCAACTTTCATTGTCTCGGTTTCCATTCCCAACTAATTGGTATTTTTCAGTTTCTCTTATTTTTATTACTCTCCTTAAATTACTGTTTTATGTTCTAATTACTTCCTAATTAATTTATATTATCATTCTTTTTATATTGCAAAATCCTGTTTTCTAAATTCTTATTATTCTCATTTTCATCTTATACCCATCCCACATTCTTTCCTTTACATCCCATTTTTATTAAACCTGTAATAATAATTAAACTATTATGATTTCCATTTTATAGCAGTTATGTCTCCTCATTTAATTAAATTAAAAGATCGTTTTGAATACATTTTTATGTTAAATATTTTATATCACTCTTTTACTTAATGTAAGGACATTAACTATACCTTTTTATCTTCTTATTGTAGATTATTAGATGACCGTAGATTAATAATTGGAGATGATTAGGTAGCTGTCAGGAAAAAGAACATAAATAAACAAAAAAATATTTATTCATGCCGACGTTTCGAGCTGAGTTTCAGGTCTTCATGTGGATGGTTAGCAGGTTTAACTCAGTTTGAGCTAGGACTCCATACTAACCACACTGAC
>NW_027114171.1:24189-25252 GCF_000696795.3 Halyomorpha halys
GTTTACACATTATATAGATATTGTTTATTGTGTTAGTTAGTGGTTTCCTATTAATATTATCGCTTAATGCTAATAGTAAAAGAGCCCAAGGGGAGAAAAAATGCATCTATTTCACCCCAATTTTTGATTACGTTAATGAAACTATGTATAATTACTACTCGAAATTGATTAGTCTGCCAAGTATAGGTAGGAGGAATACAAATTGGTTTTAAAACGTTTATCAATCCAATGTTTAGGCCTTTTGTAAAGATCTATCAGTGAACAAATTTTAAATACAATCTATTCGCTATAAATTAAGTTTAAAAACATCATGAAAAATTGCATTTCCTACCTTATTACACTATCACAGCCAAAACATTGGTAATCAACATAATTGTAGGAGGAGTGCGGTCAAAATATAATACAGATAAGTTGTAAAAACTTATTTAATCGTACCGACGTTTCGGTTAGAGTTTCTAGTCTTCCTCAGGGCTGAGAAGAAAGAACAAAATAACAACCAATGAATACAAAAAATATAAACAGAATGACATAAAGTAAATAATTATACAGAATGAAATTAATAAAATTAAAGTAATAAAAGAAGTGGAAGATAAAATGAATATAAATTTCATAAGTACGTAAAGATGACATAGTTAAGAAAATAAAATAAAGATAAAAACTTGAAGTTATGTAATGCAAAGGAATATGAATATTTTAGTTTATTAATAATTTAATTTAAATTCCATTACTCATCATTTATATTTTTTTCCGCACCTTTCAGTAGTGCTTTATCTACTTCCACACTGACTGTTTTATATTCTTTTTATTATTCATTTCGTATAATTCTTACCTATATAATATAATATTTTATCTTCTGTTTCTATCAATCAACTATTTTCTACTTAATTTATTTTTGGAAGATTATTGATTGACCGTGTGTAAAGATGAAAGGAATATGGTCCGGGTGCGGTCAAAAAAACTCAAATAGTAGAAATATACTATTTTAATGAGCCAACGTTTCGCCACACGTTGCAGGGCTTCGCCAGGGCTAAAAAAGATACAAACACATAGTATACTATATGAG
>NW_027114171.1:26206-27921 GCF_000696795.3 Halyomorpha halys
AATATTTTAAACAGGTGCTAATTGAGCAGTTAATATTAGAACAATCTTGGCATATGGAAGGATGATGAAATACTAAAATCCAATTGCAAAGGACCGGATTCTTGCATAGAAACTATCAAAGATAGGTAATTTTTGTGTTGTAAAAAAACTTTTCATCTCCATTTTATATTTTATAAAGTGAAGTAAGTACGTAGATGAAGGTACTATGTAACATTTTTTGGATGTGTGGATGACGGTGGCATCTTCTCACTCCTCATTTTACAAGAGCCCAACAGCAGAAAAACGGCAGTTATTTCCCCTCAATTTGTGATTACTTAATTGAAAACTATGTGTAATTAATAGTCAAAATTGATGAGTATGCCAAGTATAGGTAGGGGGAATAAAAAATGGCGGCTGAATCAAAACGTTAAAAATAATTATTTTTTTATACGGAGCTCTATATCTTTAAAACTACCAACACAAGAAAATCTAAGAGAGCATTATTTAAAGTAGAGTAAATTTGCTAAAATGTAAGCCCTAATAGAGCTATTTATGTTCAATTGTTCTCGATATATAGCTTTTTAAAAAGCAACATTTCATACAAAATGTACTGAAAGATTAGTAGTTAGTTTTTAATTAATCAAACTTATCGTCTGAACAACTATAAATCAATTTATTTTAGTAAATATCATGAAAACTACTATTACTACGAAGGTAAAGGTCAGTAACTACTTTATAGTACATTAATCTAGCTTTAATTTCTTTACTAATAGACATCTGTACGTCACATAGTTCCTAAGATAAAGATTTCTTAAAATAAATTCACTAACTACTTATCTTTCAGTAGATTTTTATAAATGTTGCTTTTTAAAAATCTATATCTCGAGAAATATATGACGTAAATAGCTCTATTAGGGCTAATATTTCAGCAAATTTACTCTACTTTAAATAATGATAACTTGTTTAACATTGCCAACATTTCCGCCAGAATTTCTTGCCTTCATCGGGTCTAGAAACGAAGAACAAGATAACAACCAATGAAAACAAAAAATAAAATATACACAGAATGACATAAAGTAGTAGTACAAGAGCCCAAGAGGAGAAAAAAGGCAGTTATCTCACCCCAATTTTTGATTACTTTAATGAAAGCTATGTATAATTAATAGTCAAAATTGATGAGTCTGCCAAGTATAGGTAGGGGGAATTAAAAAATGAGCATTAAACTAGCTTTAATTTCTTTGCTAATAGACGTCTATACGTTACATAGTTCCTGAGATATAGATTTCTCAAAATAAATTAATTAATTACTAATCTTTCAGTTGATTTTAAGAAATGATGCTTTTTAAAAAGCTATATCTCGAGAAATATACGATGTAATTAGCTCTATTAGGGATAATATTTCAGCAAATTTACTCTACTTTAAATAATGTTCTTTTAGATTTTCTAGTGTTGTTGGTAGTTTTTAAGATATAGAGCTCCGAATGAAAAATTAATGTTTTTTTAAGGTTTTGAAACAGCCACTATTTTTTATTCCCTCTACCTATACTTGGCAGACTCAATTTTGACTAGTAATTATACATAGTTTACATTATAGTAATCAAAAATTGTGGTGAGATAACTGACTTTTTTTCTTCTCGGTTCTTGTACTATTATCTTCCTCTCTCCCCGCCACTCGTTAAGGAGTTAAAAGTTACTTCTCTGAGTTACTATCGTATTCCTGAATTCAGGAGGAGAAC
>NW_027114171.1:32219-32591 GCF_000696795.3 Halyomorpha halys
GATTTTACTCAGCTCTCATTCATAACACTAAAAGCTGCCATTAGGAACCCATCCAATAATAATTTCGTAAACAATTCCTCGAGTCAACAGTTCGCCTTGAAATCCAAACTCTCTAATTGTTCATGTCTAATTAGTATCTAGTGACTGAGAGAAAAGCCATGCATACAAAATTTTAAGGTTTCTAAATCACTATCACTTGAGTAACCCTTTCTTGCCATGTCCTTATTATGGCGAATGTGCTGCATATGTCTTTTGAATATAGATTATTTTATTTGTTTGTTATTGTCATCCTTTAGGCCTATGTTTTCTTATTACTTTGAGGTTCTACAATCATTAAATGCTATTTAGTTAAAAAATAAATAGTATTTTATA
>NW_027114171.1:33516-35267 GCF_000696795.3 Halyomorpha halys
CTCTAATTGGACCACTAATTAATTTATACTATTTTGTTTATAATTTATTATTTACTATTGTTTACTTCTATGTCGAATATACAAAAAAAAAACCATAAACCATATTTTATTAAACAAAAGCTATACAACGCTCTATAATATCGATCAGAATCTGTGGCCTGTGGCTTTGCGGCGCAGTTGAACACAGGATAGCAGCCATTTAAAAACAAACCTTAGATAAAAACATTTAGAAAATATAATACATTTATATATAATAATTTAGATTCTTCGTTATAAATAAATAAAAATAATCTAAAATTTGAAGTGAATTTTCATCTACGTATAGCTTACATTACCAAGTTTAATGAGAAGATGGGGTGCGGTCAGTGAATAAGACAAATAAGTAACTTATGGTATAACTTGTAGTAAAACAAGGGAAATTGGAAAATAAGAAAATAGCTAACATTATGGATACATAAATAGTGTTAAAAGACATGAATATTTCAACTATTATAAGAACATAAAGGCTGTATGAGAAGAGTATTATTAAAATATAGGCTTAATACCGCTTCATGGGACGCACCAGAATTTACTTTTCTATTTTCTTCTGAACAGATGGTCCGATTTAGGATCTGTAAAAAGAATTCTGTGTTGATTGAATGTAGAAGTTACTGAAATTAGGTTTCAAAAACACCAATCCAATATTTAGAAAAATAAGATACAAAAATATGAGTTAACGATAAATTTTTAAAAATGTGACCTTATAGGCACTTGCAGAACCGTTCACTGAAACCAATAAGACATTCTGTGAAATTATGGCATTTATACAAAGACAAAAATACGTTTTTGTTTACGAATGGAAGGAACCGTTTGAGGTGGTTATTGGTTGAAACGATTTGCCGAACTCAAGGCTTCAAAAAACTAACGTTCTCATAGCAATACCTAAATTTGAAAACAGTCAAAGTAAATTTGTATTGGTATTCTGCTATTATTTATTTCTACACTAATATTGAAAATAATTTATATTAATTTTTTTCTCTTAGGTACTATCTAATTAATATTAATAATTACTATTAGTGTTTCCTGAATCGTGAGATTTTAGCCTATTGTTTGATATTATAATTTTTTGAAATTATACACAGCTATTGTCTGCTTCGTACGTTCACAAAATAAGTTATAGAATAATAAATAAATAATTCTTTAAATTTATTATAAATAGAAACGTTTTAGAAGTATAAATATTTTTCCAACTGTTACTTGTCTGTAAGAGGAAATATCAAATAATAAAGTACATATAGAAATCTAGTTAGTAAATATACGTACAAAATGAAAAATATATAATGTAATGTAATGAATGAAGTTGGAATATAATGGGCGTATTTCATAAACAAAATAAGAGAAAATTTAAATATTAGTGATGTAGATTGTGGATGAAAAAAATTCTTATAAACAGCACTACGTAACCAATATTCAACCTATATCGTTCTAGAATTATAATCAGAATCTTTTTAATTTAATTACCTAGACATATAATGTAAATATTCACTTAAAACAAATAAATTGATTTTTGTTTTAAGTGAATATTTGAATAATTAGAAATTGATGTTTTTGACCTGGGCAGAATAGCCTGCATGAAGTTAGAGTTGTTTAAATTATATAGTTTCAAAGTTGTATTAAGATTGTCCCTGAAGATGGCCGGATTGGCCGAAACGTCGGACTTATAAGAGAAATAAAAGGTTTTGAGACTATAATGGATAGAATTTGAATTATTT
>NW_027114171.1:37137-38305 GCF_000696795.3 Halyomorpha halys
CTTAATGCTCTTAATTTTTGGCAGATTGTATTAATTCTCTTTAATGAAAATACTTTGGGGATTAAATTTTTAATAATTTGGGTCAAGTTCGGTTAAAATTATGTTTTCACTTATTTCTGAAAGCCATTTATCTGACTTATCATGTTATACTTTACTTTCTCTTATCTGTTATAATTACTTTCTTTCATTTTTAGAGTGTTGTATATCACTAAACATTAATTTTCATTATGAGGTGTAGATAGTTGACCGTAGATTAATGATAGAAGTTTGTCGGGGGGTGCGGTCAGCAAAGAACAACATAAATAAACAAAACCATAAAATAAATAAACAAAACAACAAATAAGTATGGTTTTGTTTATTTATGTTGTTCTTTGCTGACCGCACCCCCCGACAAACTTCTCCAATCGTTAATTTTCATTCTTACATTGATATTTAATATTCTTTAAGAGCAAATATTTAACATCTTTGTTATAAAGTAGATTAAAAAAAAACAATAATAAATCGTCGAGTTGAAGTTTGGTTGAGAAGACATCGAAGTAGAACGCGCCGGAGCTGACAAACAAGAGAGAGCGGCTACAGTTCTGGGAATTGCTGATGACGTCAAGGGAAGGCTGAGTCAATGGCGATGTTGCCGGAGCTACGAGTATCCTCTGTACCTCTGCGGCCTTGCTCTCTCCGGGCACCGTTCTTTATTATGTCCTTGTCGACCACCAGTGGTTCGAGTCCCGCTAAGGAATATATTATCATACTTACCATCGCTTATAGTAGACCCCATGCTAGCGCGGGGTTGTGATCTAATTATAGCATTGTATAAGTAGAAAATCTTTAATTTCTCGATGTACTCTGCTGTTTGAGTTGGTTTTGTAAAAGGTAGTGGCCCAAAAATGGCATAGCTTAGTTTTGAACAGCTGTGGCCCACTCAATATCCAATTAATTGACCTAAAAATTTTCATACAGCTAGAGTATCTACTTTTAAAATAAAATAAGGAAATCGATTAAGAATGAAGTTAAACAAAACCATTATCAATAGGCCATATTAATACTGGAGAGCCCAAATAAGGATTAATTATAGGAGAAGTTTGTCGGGGGGTGCGGTCAGCAAAGAACAACATAAATAAACAAAACCATATTTATTTATTTTATGCCGACGTTTCGACCTGAGTTTCAG
>NW_027114171.1:43305-43924 GCF_000696795.3 Halyomorpha halys
TCCTACAAAATAATAATCTTGACCCCCACGATGGTAGGAATAGATTGGCTTCTCCAATGGTTAATCTACGGTCAACTATCTACACCTCATTAAGGATTAATTATATTTCAACACGATTTAAATCATAAAACATTTATTGCTGAAAGTAATATTTTCATATAAATAAATTTAGGAGGTTACTATTTACATTCTGGATATAGATACATCCTGAAAAGTCCGCAATCATACCCACCAAACATGGTCAAAAAAGGTGGATATAAGTTTTGCAAATAAAGAGCAAATGGATTTTTTAAGCCCTTCATGCATACAAATTTGAAAACGGACATCTTCAGACACATGGAGGTCGATGGCATCCCCTCACCAGAAAACCTGTGAATCCTGTGCACTTGTTCCATTTCGCTGGAAGATTCAGGTAGAACTGCCCTCCTGTCTAATACCGGCTTGTTGGAAGCAAACTGTGTCTTCTCATAGACGCCTAGGGATCTATACTTTACTTTCTCTTATCTGTTATAATTACTTTCTTCCATTTTTAGAGTGTTGTATATCACTAAACATTAATTTTCATTATGAGGTGTAGATAGTTGACCGTAGATTAATGATTGGAGAAGTTTGTCGGGGG
>NW_027114171.1:45129-46391 GCF_000696795.3 Halyomorpha halys
TGGTGTAAATACTTTGTTTCAAATCTTTTTAATTAACTCTAGAAGTTTATTTTTGATTTTACATAACAAAAATATACATTTATGAAGACATTATATGTCTAGGTAATAAAATAAAAAAGATTCTGATTATAATTCTAGAACAATATAGGTTATGTAGTACTATTTGGATTTTCATCATTTAATACCTACTTAACTGATATTAAAGTTTCCTTTCGTTTCATCTTTATTTGGTTTCTTTTTAAAAAGAAAATTGAGGATCGTCCGCTCAGCTCAGATTTTAAGACTTAGGTGTATCATTGTGGGCTGCTCTGGTTCGAATCCAGCCTGGGCGTTGACTTTTTTCATTAAGTGGCGGTCCTACAAAATAATAATCTTGACCCCCACGATGGTAGGAATAGATTGGTCAAGTGTAGGATAACTAAGCAAACAACACTGCTGTCGATTACATTAAAAAAAACTGTTGTATTTCAGGTACATAATTTATATCAGTTACATGGGCCTCTAAATTAGGAATTTTATAGCAACATAAAGTTAAAAATTATTTGTTCATATTCCTTCCTTCCTGGTCATCGAATTTTTTTCTGTTTTCGAAAATTACAAAAATAATTGGAGCAATACATGTATAGCAGGAGTGGCCAACTTTTCAGTATGATCTACTTTTTATCTTAAAAGTGTGTCATGATAGACTTGTCATAGTCGTAATATAAGGAATGAGTATAGCTGTAAAATTCGTACTGTTACATAAGTAAAATATATATTCAAAACTATTTTTTTATTTTTTAGATGACTTATTAAGTTTTCTAGATATAGGCTCATGAAGAAAATAAATTTCCAGACCCAACTTTTGATAGTATCATTCCGTACTTGCGTTACCTAAAAATTTCGATTCTCCGACACTTGTTCAAGATAGATTTTTACTAACTTAAAATGCAATTTAATTTTTTTATCAACTTCAATGTATAAGTTGAACTCTTTAATCGTAAACATAAAAAAAATGTTATAAGAATGAACAGTAAACCTGATTATTTGATTTCAATATTTCACTTTAGTTTTATTTTTGAGCCAGGAAAATTTATTATGAAAGAATAATATGACTTACTTTTTGCTAATCTATTGATATCTCACTGAGTACACCTTGTACTGAAATATAGATATACATACTTAGATTATCTACGTACTTACGTATCAACGTAAAAACAACAACAATAATTATTTAACATTAAAATATATTGTGCGGGGAATGTATGACTTTTGCGACGATT
>NW_027114171.1:47986-48459 GCF_000696795.3 Halyomorpha halys
TAAAGTAAGGAGCTTTACTAACTTGAAATGCAATTCAATGTTTTTATCAACTTCAATGTATAAGTTGTACTCTTTATTCATAAAACATAAAAAAAATGTTATAAGAATGAACAGTAAAGCTGATTATTTGATTTCAGTATTTCACTTTCGCGTTTTATATTTGAGCCAGGAAAATTTATCATGAAAGTATAATATGACTTACTTTTTGCTAATATATCGATAACTCCCTGAGTACACCTTGTACTGAAATATAGATATACGTACTTAGACTTATCTACGTACTTACGTATCAACGTAAAAACAACAAAATTATTTATCATTAAAATATATTGCGCTGGGAATGTATGACTTTTGCGACGATTGACGATATACAATGCTTTAGGTAGATTTTTATAAGTTTAATTATTACATAAGAATATTTACTTAAGAGACCAAAGGTACTAAAGAATTTCCCCAGCCATTGGAATTAATAA
>NW_027114171.1:49829-50850 GCF_000696795.3 Halyomorpha halys
GCCAGTCTACACGTGTGCCACTTAACGCAAATCTAAAATTCCTACAAATAATTGATAAATAATGAAAGAAAGGAACATCGATATTCACACTGGAACAGACAAGTCCAGAGAGCCAATGTGGAATAGATCTACAACCCTCAGATTATCACTTCTCAACGTTCTTCTTGTTTGCTAACGCAACCATCTTCCTCACCACTTTCTTCTTCAGCTCTGATGGAGCCCTGCAAAGTTGGGCGAAACGTTAGATACAATTTTTATCTATATACAACAAGTAAATTTGCTGTAGGTGACATAGTGACATGATAAAAACATGTGGAGAATCTACCCACTGATAGAACTCCAATAATATTTCTAGAGGAGAAGATCTCGAGGCCATCTTCTTTTCAGAAACCTAGGAGGATTATTAGGTAACGAAGGAGAAACCAGGATAGAAACAAGTGGATTCGGGTGGTTGAGAAGTTTATTATGGAAGGAACGGTATCTGGTCCTGGTCAAATCGGCAACATATGGAACATTGAGGTCCTGATGGATGACTTGATTTGTGACAAAGTAAGGAGCAGTAAGGATTTTGGACTGTAAGGATTGGATTCTGGAGGAATTTGATGGTTTAGTGGAGCCCCAAAGCTTAGTTAAAAATAAATAATTTTCTATTACTGTTTTTATACTTTTATTTACCGCAACCTGGACTATCCTACAATATACTTTTATGATAAAAAACGAAATTAATTGAGATGACAAAAATACATATAAATGATATTAGATAGCCTTTTTTAAATCTTTTGGTGCAGAAGGGTCTACTTAGTGGAGGACACCCAAATCCACTAATTTTAAACCTTGCTTCCTCTTCTATTCCTGACAATCCTCCGAGGCACCTGAAAAGAAGATGGACTCAAGACAATCTAATGTAGAAATTTATATTGAGTGCTACCAATGGCCAGTTTCTCAACATGTTCGTATCGTACTGTTGTAACCTAACGCCACACGTCGAGTATTCTGTGTTTGATTAATTAATTCTGACTCT
>NW_027114172.1:0-592 GCF_000696795.3 Halyomorpha halys
TCAGAGCAAAAAAAATTAAATTGGTAATTGATTTTCATACAGAGTACAGATACATTAATGTTTTATTAAAAGATATGAAAAGACGATAATAAATGTTGAGAATGCTAGTCTCAGATGATTCTTGATAGCGATTATTATAATTCGTAATAATAATTTATAATAGACAATTAAGATTCATACTAGACTAAATTACCTGATATTTTCAATAAATACAATGATCTTCTTAATATTTTTCTTATTTAATATTAAAGGCCCTTAGACTAAGGAAATTCTATTTTACGTTGTAGACAGAAGCCCACACTAGTACAAGACATTCCGCTATTTATTTTGTCTTTACATAATCAGTTATTAATTCTATAAATATTAGTTGTTTTTTCCCCTTTAATCCCTCAATTCCATAACTATTATTTTTTTTTTAATAACTATAATATTGTAAACAGTTATGAGCGTCAATTGCACAGGATAAATTCCCACATTATAAACCGTAATAAGAAAATAAAATTATTATAGACTAAATTATTTAAGGCCAACCAGACCTCTTTGAATATTTGTATACATTTTCTACTAAATATGTACTTTATAAGAACTACAG
>NW_027114172.1:2204-7596 GCF_000696795.3 Halyomorpha halys
TGTTCTTAAAAGTTTGTTCAAGAGAAAAACTGCATAATTCTTTATGCATGTACAGACACATATCTTCTGCTCAGAATAGTAAGCTCCAAAAGTACGGGACTCAACAACCAGGGGGGAGCTAGTGTCGTGAGGAAGTCTCAAGATTTACTGGGCACTGACACGAAGCCTCAACGCATACCTAACATTGCCGGCCGGAACAAACGCGAGGGCTACTTGTGGAATAAGCTGTAAGAAACATAAGTCTTACAAGAACAATAGAGCTTTTGAGTTCAACGTTATCAATTTCAATGATATTATTATGAAAGTTACTAATTAATATAAAAATAAATTGATGTATAAGATGTTTCACAGATGGAAGTGAAAAAGGAAAACAAAACAGTAAAATACTTTTAATTGAAAGTCAATGTTTCAAACCTCATTGAAGATCTTTAGAGCTTATCTCAGTGGGACAAAGAACAGAGTAAAAAGATTGGAAATAATTCCTGTACGTTTCATCGTGTCACAGGCATAAACCATAATGAGATACAGGAATACGGTACAAAATGCTGACTTTCAATAAAAAGTGTATTTTATTTTATATTCTTTGTATTTTGTGTACCTTTATATTATAACCCGGACAAACGTAGCCTTAAATTGAATGGCTTAGAGCAAGAAAATATCAAAATAAAATTTAGAAGATAATTTTATTATTATACAAAATAATTCTTGGTTTTCAACAAGCTATTTTTATTACGATGGTTTGTCCAATATATTTCACTGTAATATTACAGAATAAGAACAATATAAAACATTATATAAGAACTGTAGAATTTTCCGAATCTGTATGGTTAAAATATTTTCACCACGTGGGTTATATTCTTGTCCCAAGCACTTCAAATCAACGATACAAAAAAAAAAAATGCAAAAATAACAGATTGAAGTTTATTAGTTGATTATATAATCAATAAACCCGCAATTATCACAATACAAGACAAACTCGAATACTCTTACAAAATCACTTACGTCTATAGAACAACACATCATACTAGGTGACTTAAACGCCAAACACCACTCATGGAACTGTGCTAAGGGTAACGCATTAGGCAACCATCTGACAAAAATAAAATATACAATCATACACGCTGATGCATACTCATACAGACAAATATCAAATCCATCATACACATCCACACTTGACCTACTACTCAACCAACAACCACACAGATTCACTAACTGTACTACACAAGACTTTAGTGACAATGAGCACTCACCAGTCCTCTACCAGTTAGGCCAACACACAAGACCAATCCCACCAAGACTTCTAATACAACTTCAAACACGCCGACTGGAAACTCTACAGAATACACATATACGAAAACATACCTAACATTACAACACTCAAATCACCACAGGACATAAATATGGCCGTTGGACACCTTACAGCACACCATACGAGATGCCACAAACGCTTCCATACCCACACCAACTCGCTTGCGCACTCCACCCAAACATATACTCACTCTCATTAAACAACATTAAAAACTGCTGGTACAGGACTAAAGACCAGGCTTACAGACCAACCATAAACATCCTCACCAGACAAATAACATCCCTTATGTCGCAGTGGAAAACGTCCATATAGCATAAGCTACGCCGCACACAAAACGATCCCAAAAACTTCTGTAAATCAGTCCGAAGTCACACCTAATCGAGAACAGTGAAACTACACCGAGGTGATGAGCTCCTCACTCCCGCAAATCAGGCAAATTTTCTAGGTGACTACAACGTGACAGTACATGGACATATTCAGTAAACAAAGCATCAAAACTAAACGAACAGAGTACAAATAGGATGCGAATTTTCCGATGAACGCGAACAGATTAGGGGAGTCCCGAAAGGATGTGTTCTCAGCCCAACTCTATTCTGCTTAGCAATTAACGATTTGGGACTTAACATGCCAAGGGGTGTTAAATTGCTGCTATTTGCGGACGATCTAGCCATTATTTGTTTAATACAATTAATTGATTAATACAACTAATATCAAACATAAATTACAGGAAGCAATCAATAGAATCGATAACTGGTCACTTTCAATCGGTCTTGAGTTCTCACCTGAGAAAACCAAATGCCTCCATTTCACCCGAAAAAGAATAACCCCACCATCTCCTGAACTCTATTTAGGTGAATATTTGATACCCTACACAAATAACCACAGATTTCAGGGGGAGATATTTGATCGGAACCTAAATTGGGAAGCCCACATTTCAACACTAAAATCCAATACAATAAAAAAACTGAATATATTACGCTTGCTTAGCGGCACCTACTGGGGCTCTGACAGATACACATTGATAAAATTAAACCGGACCCTAGTATGCTCGAAACTAGACTATGGATGTTTTATTTACGGCTCTGCCCGACACCGGATTCTCGCCAGACTGGATGTGGTTCATCATACAGGGATACGTATCGCAACTGGCGCATTCGAACAAACTCCATTATATCATAAGTTTATTAAGTTTTTATTTTATTTTTCTAACATGACAAATTCAACTGCGATGGTTGTCGATAACAATACAGACAAAACAAAACAGACATCTCCCAACCCCCCTAGGCGTTGTAAGAGACGTCGCATTACCACCACTGACGAGCAAGGCTTTACAGAGCCTTAAATTACTGTCAGGGTTGATCCTCGACCCCAACCACCAACGAAACTCGACAATTCATACTACTCTCTGAGACAAATATTACCGATAATACACACACACCCACTACAAGCACCACAACTAGCACAAGCACAACTACAAATCAATTCAGACCACCACCTTTAGTAATTAACCCACCGGTATCGGCGGTACAATTTTCGACTTTAATCATCCTTTAGATTCAATCACCGAAGCATTCTCGAAACGCCTTCCTTGTTTCCGTCAATTGCATAGAATGCAAAAGACAAATGCCGCAGGGCAAAAAACAAATTTAACGCATATTATCGTCACAACTGAACACACAATCACAATAGAAGACATTAAAAAATTGGGTCCCATAGACCACATGATATACTCATTTGAAAAAATGAGAAACATTGGTGGCCCCAAGCACTGTTATAACTGCCAGGAATTTGGCCACACGCAAAATTACTGCGGCAGAATGACAATCTGCGTCCGCTGCGGGGTCACTGTAACGAGGGTCATGTATATATATCATGTGTATATATATGTCATGTATATGTATACAAAAAGGGCTGACAAGATCCAAATCTTGCAAGCCAAGAGGGAAACCATTAAGCCCTCCACCTTTAACACCCAAGAGGCTCCTCAACCTCAACAAAAAAAATCAGACCCCTCCTCCTATGCGGGCAGAATTATACACGGCCCTTCTCCACCAACCACCGTCTTCGGAACCGGCATGGGTTTCCAACCTCATGTCGATGTTCCAGGACATGAAAACTATGTTCACTACATTGATAAGCACACTTAACCTTGTGCTTCAAAACACACTCCCGAGGATCAATGGTTAGACATTGCATAATTGATTATAACATAACAGGGCTCATGAAACGAAAACTTGAGCTAGAAACCTTACTGACCTCTCGTAGGCCATCCATAGTCGCACTTACGGACACAAGACTTAGCAACTACACACAGACATTCTTCCACGGGTACACTACAGACTTGACCCCCCCCCATACACGGCGGCGTCGCACTACTGGTGCGTCATGACGTCCCATCCAGAGTCATTGACGTTTTTCCACACTTCACGGCAACAAACACACAGCCATTACAATACAAGTAGGACTAGAACACCCCTACAAAATCACCTGCGTCTACCGAAGCCCCAGTGCCAAACAGGACATAATCAAGACCTTTCTCTGTGACATCGAGAACGACAGACAACACATCATACTAGGTGACCTAAACGTCAAACGCCACTCATGGAACTGCGCAAAAGGCAATGCACTAGGAAACTACCTGACTAAATACACAATAATACACCCTGATGCACACACCTACAGATAAAGATCAAACCCCTCATGCACATCTACACTTGACCTACTTCTCACGCAACAACCACACAGATTCACTAACTGCACTATACTCGAGTTTAGTGACAATGACCACCTACTTTATCAGTTAAGCAACAAACAACACCAACCCCACCTACAGACATCAAATACAATTTTCGACAAGCCAACTGGAAACTCAACAAAACACACGTATACGACAACATACCCAATATTACAACACTCAACTCACCACAAGACATAAGTATGGCCATTGATATTCTACAACAGACCATACGAGACGCTGCAAACACATCAATACCCACATTCACACCCACACCAATACACCTACGTACACCAAGGCAACACATACTCACTCACATAAAACAACGCAATAAAATCAAAAACCGCTGATATAGGACTAAAGACCAGACCTACAGACCGATCATAAACAACCTCACCAGACAAATAACATCCCTTATGTCGCAGTGGAAAACGTCCCTATGGCAAGAATAACTACGCCGCACACACTACGATCCCAAAAACTTCTGGAAAATAATCCGAAGTCATAATACCAAATCTAAATCGGTGAAACTCTATCGAGGCGATGAGCTCCTCACTCCCGCAGATCAGGCAGACGTTCTATCTGACTACTACCTACAACGTGACAATGCACGCACCGTCTCCCCCCTTCCTTCGAGGTGGCAAAAGTTCCAAAAATCCTATTAACATCACCTCGATCTTTTGATGCACCCCCTCCCTTTCTCCCACACTTCTTTTCGACTTCTGACTGTTTTTCTTATTATTTCACCGTTATATATCGTCTTTATTAATTAATGTCTTTTATTTTTATCTTATATGCAAAACAACACTAGGAGGCTCCTCACTTCCGGACTTAAAATAGCCCCTTTTTAGAATGGACAGCTTATATAACATTAAACATAACAGGTAACCTTAAAATACCAAAAGGTAGTAAAAGGTAAGACCCAACAAGAATTACTTTCTTTTTCACAGTAATGCACTTATTAATTCACTTTATATTTCTGTGTTAGAGGGATCGGAAAAAAGAAAAAAAAAGTTTCATCATATCAAATTATCTTCCTTGTCAATTACCTTACCTGTAAAAATGAACACGCTTTGTCTAGGCCTTCTAGACAAGCAAATTCATTAAGAAAATAACCACCTCAACAGAGTAATGAGATATTTATTATATTATTGGAAGTTCCGTAACGAAAATATTAGAATATTATAAGTTCACCGTAAATAATTATACCGCTCTAACGTTATTTTATACGTTCTACCGTATTCCTTGTTCCTCCCCCAATTTTAATTCTTCATATAAATGCGAAACCAAGAACCACCTCTGATCCCAGATTTCAAAACACAAATTATCTACAACTTCCCACAACCCAG
>NW_027114173.1:0-2706 GCF_000696795.3 Halyomorpha halys
ATAGAATATTCTCTGAAATTAGATTATTTCCAAATATTTTTGAAAAATTTACCCCTCTAAATAATATTTATGAGCAATTTTGAACGTAAATACTCTTTCAATAATATTTTACCACCGTTTTCGGAGTTCAAAGAATTTTCAAATCTCAAATTTCTTAACTTTTTCCATAACTCCAAGTTTTCAAATTAATGACTCTCCTCTCCTGTGCTCCCCATAACGATCGACTAAGTTCATAAACTAAAACATTTGTTTACCAGAGGAGGTTGGACGATTTTCTAGAAAGGATGATAAAAATAGTATGTCAGAATTTCAAAATATTCTATAGCATGGAAAATACTTTAACAATTTAGACCATTTTCTGACTTGCACAACTTTTAATTCCTTTATATAATTGGTATTTATTTACTATCTTAATTTTTTTTTTTCATTTTTCAATGGATTTTTGAAGTATCTGTCTCAAGTCTGAATTAAACGACCTTAAATCAGCCTTGGTGCGAGAATCGGTGGAACATTGACTGACTAGTAGCTACTTGGAAGCATGCGACATTCTTTTAGAATTTTACGATGATAATTGTCATTTTTTATAAATGAAAGCCAGGCTCTCAATCTAAATACTTTCTTAAAATTACACTATTTATAATATCAAAATTTCACGAAACAATGTTTCAAACTTTAATATACAAAATTGATAATTATCAACAGTTGAAAACAACATTCTCAAAAATGGCGAAATAAGCATTTGTTACATTAAGACATGTGTGAGACTATAACTACCATTAGCGAAAATATTATGACACTATTCCGTTGAATCATATGTAGTTACTAGTTAGTGTTGTTTAGATAACGAAAAGGAGTATTTGATAAACCTAGTTCTTTCATCTAAAAATCAGGAAATAAGTCATGAATTTCACCCTCATTAACGAGAGAATATGTATTTTACGAATTAGAACGTTTGTTTAATACCACGATTACTTACGTACCAACTACAGACCAACTGAAGATAAAGAAGTTCCACGATCAGTTAGAAAAATTAGTCATGGGGGACGTTATAGCCAAGACTATGCGAGAATCCCAAGTAAGCCCTATTATCGGAAGCTCTAAGATAAGAGCAATGGCTATGGAGAGAGCTCCATTAGTCTAATAGCAGTTAAAAGTCTAGTGGTCAGCAGAACGATGTTTCCACACAGGGACACATCGTTCACGTACACGTGAGTTAGCCCTAAAGGCGCGAAAAATCAAATTGACCGTGTTGATCTTCAAAAAACATCAGAGATCCATTGAAGACATACGAAGCTATCGTGTGCGGATCACACTCTGTTTAGAATAAAATTCTGTCAGAAACTGAATCTACAAAATTTGGTAAAAAATCGAAAGAACTGGGTATGAAGTACGGATAATCTGAAAAATTCTGAAGTAAAATATTGCGCTATAAATTAAATTCGAAGCCATCATGGTTAAGAGGCCTTAGAAACAGTGCTTAAAGAGGCAGCCAAGGCATAATAGGTATTCAGGAGAAACGAAAAGCCAAGAAGTGGTTCACAGAAGAATGTGAAAAGGCAGTTGAGGAGAGAAGGACAGTGAAAGGACACAACCTAGCTAGTACTAAGCTAACAACGCTGGATTAATACACTGCCATAAGAACAAAAACAAATAAAATGATCGGACAAGCAAAAGATGATTCTTCAAAGAAAGGATGCAAGCTATTGAGGGCATCTGGTAAGGTGAAAATATATGCGAGACATCAAGAAAGGAAAGGATAGGATTTAGAGCGTGGAAAAGATGGCTAACTGAAGGCATCCAGAGAAAAAAATAATAAACATCTAGAAAGATCATTTTCCGGAACTTGTAAAAATCAGGAAGAGCCAACGAACGACGAGGACATGGATCATGCTGAAGATCTCAACCCATTACAGGTGGAAAAAACGAATATTTACGACGTTGAAATGACAATCAACAGACTTAAAAGAAGAAAGGCTTCATGAATAGACAACCTACCATTGGAGCTGTTCAATGATGGTGGAGAACATCTAAGAGTCAAGCTATTAGAACTAATCCAAAAAATATGGGAGGAGGAAAGGTTACCAGAGACCTGGAACACAGACCTAATCTGTCGTATCCTAAAGAAGGGCTCCAGATATGAGTGCGGCAATTACCATACCGGTAGCCTACAAGATAACGACCAATATCCTGCAAAATTGGAAATCTTGATACTACGAGAATGTAACAGGTGCCCACCAAGTAGGGTTGCGGAGAGGAAAGAGCACACTAAACCAGATTTTTGTCCTGATACATATACTCAAATACGATGGAAAGTAGATCAGGATTTGTATGCCTTAATTGTCTATTTCAAAGCAGCCTATGATTCTGTAGAGAGAAACTGTCTTTGAAAGATCATGACTTTGCTTGGAATCCCAAGGCAGGAGGGGATAGACAGAATCGACAAAGATGTGAAAGAGCTGTGTGCAACAAACTGGAATGCAGAAGTCCAAGATAGGCTGGCGTGGAGAAGACTGGTTCAGGCGGCCAAAGATCTGTAATGTCTGTAGAAACAGACAACCGAAAAAAAAATATACAAATCTTTTACAAAAAAGTTATATATTTGCTTTATGATAGCTTGATACTTATTTCAATTCTTATAACTAGAAATGGATACTGTCAAACAGGTTAGAAACATATTTTCACACAATTTCGGTTTCTTTTAACCCC
>NW_027114174.1:0-17142 GCF_000696795.3 Halyomorpha halys
ATAAATAATTTACCGTATTAATTCAAATTGTGAAGAAGATGGTCGTTCGAAGATGGTTGGTGTGGTAACAAGAAAACAGAAACAGGTAACAACTATTTGTCGACGTTTCGCCCCACCTTGTAGAGGTTTGTCTGGGTTAAAAATATATTAAAAACAACTAAAAATATTTTGAAATAGTAGGATAAAATACAAAAGGTAGATTAAGGTAGGGTTAAATTATATAAATATAAGTGGAAACAAAATAATTTACAAATGAAAGAAAAGAGCAAATAAAATAGTTTTTATTAAACTCTTTGTATTTTATCCTATTATGTCAAAATATTTTTTTTTTTGTATTTTTTTAGCCCTGATGAAACTCTACAAAGTGAGGCGAAACGTCCGCAAATAAATAGTTGTTAACATATTTTCGTTTTCTTGTGACCACACCCTTGACCATCTTCTTTACAATTAGAAAAAAATAAAACTTCACGACTTCTGAAATGGACGCGCAATGCTTTCGGAATGGTTAGTAAAATAATCACCTAAAAGTTATTCCGCGCTATATGAATAAACGTCCTTGAAGGTCGTTTGGATGGTCCATGGAAGAATTGTGTAAGATCAGGTCCAAAAGAGTTAGTAAAGATTATCGTACTTATTCTACCTTTGATTCCGTTAGAGGCCATCATTTATTTTTTGTAATAAAGATTATTAATTAAAATTATACAAGTGAAAAATAAAATATATTAAGAACTATAATTCGTTGATAACAGAATCCTAACCTGGTTTTGTTAATAATATAATTGTATGTATAAGAAAATTCTTAAAAATTAAAATTGTTGCAATACTAAGTAATGACAAACATTTGTTCATAAATAAATGTTTTTTAGAAATTTTTTAAAAAAAAAAACTGGTATTAATTGATGAATATGTTTGTTTTTAAAGATAATTGACCCGAGAAATTAGCTTGCAATAAGAAAAAAATATTTTAATTATGTAGTCAAATCAGTTATAAGGTATGTTAGAAGAAATAATATTGTTATATGTGGTTGAATTTTAGGTAAATGATATGAATATTTTAGGTGTCTCTTTGATAATGGCCTGATGGCGAAATGTCAGAGAACACTAAACACAGTTAAGAGGTATGGATCAAATTCTTGAGATCAATTTTATATGACAAATGTAGTCCTGTTTTCAACTTAAGAATTGTTGTTTTTTACTTAGAAGAATTGTGAAAAACGGCAGAATTAATTATTTTTATTTGCAAACCTTTTGTTAGTTTATTTATATTTTACTTTCTATAAATTAATATATTTATAAATATACCTTTAAAAATATATTAAAAATATAAATCTCTCTTCCTAAACGTTCCTTAGCAGGACGATTAAATTATCCATCCATAAATTTTAAAAAAAGTTTCAATGCTTGTCAATATACAGCAAAAAACGCTTGGTTTGCTTGAATAGCGCTACTTCTAACAAAATATTTTCATTTTATTTAGAATCAGACGTATTCCAAAGATAGTACAGTAAACTGCGGTTGCTTTCTTTACTGAGGTCTCATATTTATTTAAGAAATATAATTTAAAAAAAAAATCGTTGATAGTTCTTAATGCATGGAGTGTGACAGTGGGAACATCTAAAGAACTCTTTTCTTATGTCTCTATTTACTCTCGGATTCCTCTGACGTCGCGAATCAGCTACTCCTTTAGGAATTTCCTTCTGTTCCTTTTTTTCCGCTTAAAGAAGAGTTCGCCCAACTCCGTCACGTAGCGCACTTTTAATCCAGTCCGGCAGTTTGTTTTTGCCTTGTCTTAATTTAGAAATGTTCTCTCTCCTCCGCAAACGTGACCAAACCACTACTCTCTCCTCGTTGATTAAGAATAGCGGGGAAGTGAGGCCGAATTTGGAAAACTGACTTGTCGTAATTTCGGAAGACCTGTTTCACAGATCCGATAGGTGTTTCTTATGTAAAAAAAAATTGTCCGGATTATGTCGTCTGCATTAACAGAGATTAGTTTTCCTCGTGTGATGAGGAAGTAGGGAGTTTCTAATTAGACCATAGTGCGTAAAGAGGAAGTCCTAATGAACAGAGCATACTACATCCAGAACTTATGCAATGCAATGTAGGTCAAGTCATATTATAAAATGCATTTTCAACTTTATTTGCACCGTTAGTTATGTTTAACGTTCGGGAAGATTAAGTAATATTGTGTGGAACAGGTTTACATTTCCTGTTTTTATTTCAAGTTGAGGAGATGAAAAAAAAACGAGCCGGAAACTTGTTTCATAAACATATTTATTGAACGTTTCTCCTCAACTTTCTGGTTCACTTTGAATTTTATCTGTAAACGATGGAGAGTTTGGTTATTTTTATAAATCCCTTAAGTGTAAATATTATTTATCTTTTTTGTAGTCTCCCGTCATATTCGTAATCAAAAATTAATGAAACATTACTTTTTTTTTTTTTTTTATAATAACTAATTTTTCCCTAAGTTAAAAGGATTTGTTGTTTGTCACGAGCAGTTTAAAATGATTTATCTTCAAGCTTTTGAAAATTTAAGGGTTGAATGTAAACAGATGTGAGATATTAAATATACTTTAATTAAACTGGAGATTATCCAACAACACATAACTGTTTATTTCATAAATATACAAAGGAATTCATAAAGATTATTGACCATTTCATTTAGGATTGTTATATGTATAATAACACATCTGTTAAGAAAATACTGCAAAGACTATGCGAAATTCATTAAAGATGAAATTTAAAGTAAAAATTATTTAACCTATTTAAATTAATAATTAAAATGTACGTTTCGACTAATATGCTTCAGGAATAAAAATTTCATTTGCACATTTTAGTACGTACAGATTCAAACTAGAGGTAGGGGAAGTTATAAAAAAGTATTACTATTCATCATTCATTTAATGTTTACTATTTTTATAATAAATATAAAGTATATACTGTTGGTAGTTTTTAAATATAATATGTTTAAAATTTTAAATAAACTCCTATTTTGGATTACCATCTACAAGAAAGATCGAAATGTGGGATTTGACAACTATTTTAAAGAGTGGTAGTAAATGTTTTTTAATAAGATATTTCTCAGATCAGGCTAATTCCTTGTAAGTAATGCAAGGCCTGAACCTCTAGATCTCGGATTTTCATAATTTTCTGTGTGTTATTTATATCAACTAAATAAACAACAAATATATTTTTTCATATTTTTACATTGGTATTGTTTTAATATAAATTTTTCGAAATTTCGAAACTCCTTGTAGACTTAAAACCGATTTTACTAAAAGGATGTTTGATAGCTCATTTTAAACAGATTTTTATTCGGAAAAAAGACAATTTTTACTCGTTTTAAAATTACTGAATTTTTAAAAATCTTAAATAGATCGTCCTAAAAAAAAAGTTTGTCAGTCAGGCTACTATTGGTTAGATTCATTCTACATTCTGGATGGAGAAATTATTGGATCACGAATAAATAAAAGCTAGGTGGAATGTAAATATTAACATTATCATATTAAATGAATAAATAACCTAACTTTCTGTTTAAATTGTATCTATTCTTGCGTAAAGGGAGAAAAACTTTATTCAAAAAGAGAGAAAAACTTTATTTTAAAAAATTGTGCTGCCCAACTATATTGGATTGCAAAATAAACAACATATTTATACCTAGTTAGTGATTTTTTAAAAGTTCTTGTAATATTTAACCATAGTACAGTAAATTTATAATATATAACGATTTTTTAAATAATTCTTTTATTTATATATTTTCATTTTTTAATCCTATTTTCTTATTATTCTTCATTTCTCCTGATTATAATTTTCTCTTCTAACCCAATACATCCTTTCTTTTCTTCTTTAACAAACATAAAATAAAAATATTAAATAAAAATAATTATTTTTTTTACTTTCAAAACTTTGTTGATTTATTGATAAAAATTAAAATATGCCACAGCGTTGTTGGGCAATAGGTAATAATGATAACTGATCACATTCATACTAAAATTTAAAAAAAAAAAAATAACTGAAAAAAAATTACATACAAAAAAATGATCATAATCAAACTATGTTACTTGCCCACGTGTGACCCTTTGAGATCCCAGTGCATCTCTCTCACTACGCCACTGGTAGTGATCCAGTGGAGGCTGAGTAAGTGCGCTAAAGGAAATATAAATAATAAAAAATTTAAATAAAGTAACAATATATACATCTAAATATCTATCGTATTTTCGTACATAAGCACTATTCAATTAAAATAAAAAAACCTCGACAATTATCTACAAGGATATAACTATATCCATATATTAAAATGGAGATAATAAATATAAAAGTATATACTTCTAGAAAAGTTTTGATCTCAAAGTTAAAATCATATTCAGCACCTTAAAGAACATAGATAAGCAAATTTTCAAAACTACTCCAAAACTTTCTTGTTACAGATACCTCAGACCTGGAATATTTGGGTGATATTTTGCCTATGTATTTGGCTTCAATGTTTCAGTGTGGATTGATTTAGAAAAAAAAAATGTTTTGAAGGATTTTTTCCTTTATTTATTGGTGAGTTCCAAGTAATCGTTTCGTCTATTGTGTGTCCGATGCAATAATAAACTTCTATTTTCTGTGATTAATGCTAAATTATCAGTTACTTCATATCTTAGACATTTAGTTGATATTTTTTACATGCTACAAATTGCGTCATAAAAAATATATTTTTGAGTATTAGGGGGTGATGGTGGCAGCGTGTTAGCGCGCCTGTCAGTCAATTCAAAGGTTGCGAATTCAAATCACAGGCCCTATCCGGGATATTTTCAAGCATAAAATTATAGCATTAAATTTGTGAGGCCCGTCAGCCAATGGCGTGGGAGTGATGAAAACCATATGAAAACCACGTCAAGAAACTCGCGATATACTTAGGAAATCCTCATCAATCCTCATGCGATATACTTAGGAAATCCTAATTATAATTAATATAGGATTTCCTAAGTATATCGCATGAGGCCTTGGACCTCCATGGTCTGTCACACCAATAAAAAAAAAAGTATTAGTACGAAATGTCAAAAAGAAATCTATACTTAGCATTCTATTGAAAGGTTCGAAACAAACATTTGACTGGTGTGCATTATGCATGTTGAAATGCCAAAGCAGCTTTCCCTCTCATATCCCGGAATATTCCCATAAATACTTTCACCTTGGGCATAATCACCCCATCGGTCTTCGGAAATTGTTCTGGTATCTCCAAGAGATGGTCTGATGAGCTAATTGCTTTTGGGAACTCCCACAATCCTAACAATAATTGAACAGTTCGTGTATCGTGTGGATGAGTTCACAAAGATCACTACGCCTGAAGTCTTGTCTATTTTGGGATATTTTTATTTTTATAATTATATTTTGTTTATGTTTAGTAATTATATGAGATGTGTGTAAAACGTATTGAGAAAATTAATATTCGTCGTAATCAGGCAATGTGTAATATAAAATAGTACGTTTCTATTTTTCTAGGACAAAGCTGAAAGATTTTAAGATGTTACGGGCAGTTTTTTTAGATTGTCATGGGTTACTGTTAGGATGATCCTCGGAATTAAATATTCCCATCCACCGTTTTGGAACAAATGAACCATGGTTTAATGAATTACAGTTTTTTAAAATTAAATTCTTAAGACATAAAAACTCATATTTCGGTAATTAAAAAAAGTAATTTATTTGAAAAAAAGAGATGTGTTTTTTTTACATTTACATTTTTTTACATATTACATAAGTTCATTATTGAAAATAGAAAATGAAAAAAATTGAAAATTGTGGTGGAAAATAAATATAAATAATATAGTTTGTGCACTAAAATATATTTTTCAACTATTTTAGATCCCTTGCCGCTTAAAGGAATGTCTTTGTACTGTTGAGTGTATGAAGCCAACTAAGTATTGTAATAATTAATTTTTTTTTTAAATAATTTATTTATTGATATTTACAACTGTATACATATATACACATCAAGTAAATTTGCTGTAAGTGATATTATGACATGATAAAAACATGTGGAGAATCTACCCATTGATAGATCTGGAGGCCATCTTCTTTTCAGACCTCTAGGAGGATTATTAGGTAGTGAAGGAGAAGCCAGGTTAGAAACAAGTGGATTTGGGTAGTTCGGAAGTTTTCCATGCAACGAATGGTATCTGGATTTGGCCAAATCGGCAACATAGGGGACATTGAGGTCCTGATGGATGATTTGATTTGTGACAAAGTAAGGAGCATTAAGGATTTTACGAAGGATTTTGGACTGTAAGGATTGAATTCGAGAAGAATTAGATGGTTTAGTGGAGCCCCATAGCTCAACTCCGTATGTCCAAATAGACCTTATAATAGTCATGTAGATCAGTCTTTTGTAATGGATTGGAAGTTTGGACCGTTTGTATAGTATATGTTGTAATAGTCGGAATCGACGAGCAATAATTAATTTTAAATTATTTTCTACGAAAGTGATCACTTGCTTATTCTGCTGGAACTTCCGGATCTCCTTGCCAGAAACAATAAGGTGGCCGCTTCTTCATTCAAATTCCCTTGAGCTTAGTATTGGCACCGTGGTGCGCCGCACTAATCGTGGTTAATCGACTTGAGCTAAACTAGGAGGAGTGGAAAGTCGATCAGAGCTGGAGGTGACACCGTGCTTCTTGATAACTTCATTTAATGGCCTGCCCAGAACAGTCAGCGAACCGCGTCTTATAAGCTTTCCCCCGATGATCTTCGAATTCCGTTTTATTTACTAAAAAAATATATATCAATAAATTTACCTGTTTTAGAGTCACTTAAGTTTATAAAGGTGGTCCATGAAAAAAAGATAAAATAAATTTCTCCTTAATTGTAAATTGCATACCATCATTATCCTAAACAAATAAAGAATTTTTTTTTTATAAACTTTTTGTGGACTATTGTAATAATATAAAAGCTAAGTGAGATATACTGATTAACAAAAAATAAGTTTACCTAATGCTTTTAATGTTGTTCATAGATATAAATGTTTTGACCTGGGCAAAATAGCCTGTATGAAGTTTTTAAAATGGTTAAATGATATGTTTCATAGTAAATTAAGGTAAGGTAAATTATAAATAATAATGTTAAATATTTGAATTGATTGTAGGATCATACATATAATTTACGTTTTTTGTGGTGGATTGTCCCTGAAGATGGCCGAATTGGCCGAAACGTTGGACGTGTAAATGAAATAAATGTTTTGAGACTATAATTTGGATAGTGTTTTGAATTATTTAGTAAATAAAAGCTAAAGATAATCAAGAAAATGATAGTGGCAATAGTAATAGAGATTTATGAATCGAAATATAATTCGTTTCCATCATAAATATTATTATATCATACTAAATATAATGATTATTTACATAGAATAACTGATGATTATTTGAATTTTTCCAAAGCATATATAAACAATAAAGATTTAATTTCTATCCAGAAAAATATATTAACAAACCCACACTCTCTGGTAATGGAGAAAAACGTCTGCAGTTAATAACTTTCCATTTTACTAACATTTGCTATCTAAGGAAAAAAAAAAGTAATCAGCTGAGAATATTCCTAAGCACACTTATCTCCCCTTAAAATGGTCTTTGTTCCATAAATGTTTATTCAAATTTACATACATACATTCTAAAGCCATATGTTTTCAGTCAATGTCTCGTGCTTTTATCTGATAGTCAATTTTTCATGTCTTCCAAAAGTAGCAGATTTCGTGAAATATAGCACCAGGGAGAGGTAGAAAGATTTCAATTTACATAAAGGAGCAAGGAAATAATTAAAGTTTAATAAGCATATTGTGAGTTTATTGCCGTTATGTGGTTTGGGATCTGTCATAATGAATATAAAAATAAGAAAAAAAAAATGTTTTGATTATTATTTTTAGAACTGACGCTTCGAGCCTAATGCACTGGCTAAAAAGTGGATTAGAAAAACGAATCAAAACAAACTGGTTTGACTGAGCTATATAAATAAAAATAAAATCTTATTTTTAGCTGATCCCAAACCACACATACTCATTAATATTTAATTTTATTTTTGGTTAACCATGATTTTCATAATTTATTTTCAACAAATATTTTCATCTGGATTGGGGAGTGAGAACTAGCTCTGAGTAGGACGAATGAGTGTCCGTGCATGCGTTTCTTTTATGTGTTCGTATGGCTCTTCCCGCTCTTTACGGAAATGCATTAATTCCTTGCGTCATCAACACTCCTGGGATCCCCTCCTTTAATTTTGGCCTTAGCGGCTGTTACGTTCCATCATCATTATTAGGCTTTTAGACAAAGGAAACCGCCGTTTATTTAAGGCTAGAAAGTTGTTTCCGCCTGTTAAAAGAATTTGTGGGACGATAACATTAACATGAGGGCAATTTCGAACGATACACACCTTTTCATTGCTTTTTTATAATGGGTTACATAATTTTTAGATGTTTCGGGACGGCATTAATAAAGCAATTACCGGAGTAATATGATATACTTATTATTAATTTAAAAAATAAAAACTCCTTTTTTTATTTTACATAAAAACTCTTTCATATAAAATACTTAATTAATAAAAACATATAAACTCGCCAGCCGTATCACAGGTATTAAGGCAAGTATTAAAAAAGCATTAAATAAAAATGAAGGGTCATATGTTCTTCTCTACAACAAATGGGAAAATCTCACACCCTTGAAACTTCGTATATCTTTTATTTTTTCATTGGACGACATTTCGGAATAATTTTTGTTCTTTTTTAAACCCAATTCCTAAAATCATACATTAAACATTGTCAACATCCTTTCAATTATATTGATGCAGAATACTAAAAGAAATTTTTTTTTCCCTATTTCCCTGAAGAGGAAGAGGGTTTCTGGCAGCCCAATACAACCAAGGGTCGCAAACTTGGTCCTCTTCATTGTCACTGAAACCCCTCCTTATGTCATCGAGGCGAGGGCAGTCATATGCTTGAATGTCATGTCTACCTCGAAGCAAGACGGGCACCGTGGGTCATCTCTTACTCCAATTCTTCATCCAAGTAATCATGAACAGATATAGCTCTAAAAGCGGCCACGTTACGATGAATACGTTACGGGGATGGTCAGGTGGTATACGATCACTTGAACTGATGAGGGCAGACCAATGCTTTCCTTCTGAAAACTCCTGATAGGATTTTTGCACTTTATTTCTCGAGGACACAATGATGAGGCTTTTAGCGGTGCAAAAGGGTAAAACTAGTAGGTGCGTGAGGCAATAAATAAAATAATTTAAATTATTTTAAAGATTGTTGACCATGTCAATGTTCAAACAGCACAAAAATTAGTCCGAAACGTCAATTAATGCATTAATAAAAGATATATGAAGTTTCAATTTTCCAGAAGTTGCTGTATAGAATAACGTTTTAATGATTTCATTAAATTCATCGTTTCGATTCGGTGTAGAAAAATATAGAGAGTTGAAGCATGGGAGCAACGCTTGACAAAAATGATTGATTTCCGTAAGAACACATTCTGATTAATCAATATTGCACCATCTAAGGTGATCCCGAATCCACTCTAACGAATTTCTGGTCGTGGCTGCTTGTAGCGGGTGGTGATTCACGTCGCCTTTAACTCTGGCTAGAGAGGGAAGTTTCGAAGACCCGGGAATATTTATCGACTTCATCCGCTCCCAGAGGACCTTCCTCGTGGTAAATTACATGAATTAACGATCAGGGACAATGGAGTAAATTAGCAGCTTCGTGCCATCCTTCAAGCAGCTCTCTTGTTAGTGTTGCGGCGAAGTTTCTAATTGTCTTCTCCAGCGGAGGGATGGGATCCTCCACAGTTTTGGAAATCTCCAAATATAAAATTAGCACTTTTTCTCTATCATTACTTATCGTGCAGAAGTATTTAATGCTCTGTAGTATTCATATTTCTTTATAATGAGTATATAGACCTTTCCAAGAGATGCATTATTGGGTCTTACAAAAACTAAAAACGCTCCAATTTTGTAAAGGATAGTTAATTATACCTATAATTATTTATAAAGATTGGTATTCTTGTAAATATCTGTAGCAGTTTTAATTTAAAGAGATTTGGTCCATTTTTTTTATTTGGCTTTGGTGTAATGATTGCTACACACTTTACTTTTTCCTTCATAAATGCTCGAAACCTGAGCTTACGAAACCTCCGATCGGTTAGCATTTTGGAACAAATGGAGTTCCAAAGATAATCCTCGGGTGAATTTTACGCTCAAACAAAAAAAAACAAAAAAACTCAGTAGTCAGGTAAAAAATAACCATATTATGTTACTTTAATATTCTATGCTGATTTGTCTCAAAACGTAAATTACATCTTAAATTAATTACTTTATGTTCTGAAATACCAATTACCTGATCGATGTATACAAAAAACTCAGATGTTCAAACGATCTGCCTTACAAGAAAAATACACTTGTCTATTCTTTTAAAAGATAGAGAACAATACTTCCTGATGTTTCTTTACCGTTCTCTTTGGAAATGGTTATATAATGCTTTTCGGACTGGGATCATACACCTTGGAGATTATACATTGATGTAACCAAGGTAAGACGTTAACTAGTTTCGTGAGGTAACCAAATGGCAAACCGCAGCAATTCTTCTTGTAAATGGTCCATAGTCCTTCTAATAAATGGGAATTCTTTTTTGTGTACTGAACTGAAGCAAGCCGAGCTTTATGTGACGGGATTAATGAAGATGTAGTGATCATTACGTGGTGTTTGAGTAGGCTCTCTCGTATTTGTTCGCACATGACTTGTTCAATTTCCTTTGTTCGTTTCGTTTCTCTCTCGCCATTTGGCGAATCAACAGACAGACCTAAAATGCTTTATTTTTTGATTATTTAGAGATATGTTTTAATAAACGATTTTTATTAATTTATGTATTATTGAACATTTTTAATGATACAAAACTAATCATATTAAAATTAAAATAATATTATATAAATAGTTATAGTTATAATGCCCAGAGACCTTACTGGAACCAAACAATCTAGTAAGGTGTAGTTAACAATAATTAGTATAATCGTTCAAAAATTCTTTATTATTAACAACTTGTATTAAAGAGCATCCAAATATTTGTAGTTTTTTTTTATCTTGCTCACTACCAAAGATAGGAAAACGTATTCTTGCGAGTAGTGAAAAAATGTTTGCCCTTAAAATCAAAAATGTCCACTCAATTTTTAAAACTAAAACTAAATCTGAACCACTCAAACCCATGAAGGGTCAGGGGTGCAGTACTTTGTAAGGAAGTGCTGTGACTAGACCAACGGTTATGCAATGAGAGGTGATTTGGTCAGAATCACGCTCGACTACCAGATTTTTACTCAATTAAGGTTAGCAACTTTATTAGGCTGGGTGAACCTCGCAGGGCTTCCGAACTCACGGGGTTGACTCAACGGCTACAAGTAACAGATAATAATTTTCTGCTACAGCTGAATTCGAACCCAGGTCCTTGGAGTTACTAGTCCATTGCATTATCCATGAGCACTCAAGTTTACATTTTAGATTCAAGGAACTAATATGGTTCCTTGTCTCACTCTCTGTCTTAAGTCAAATCTATAAAACATAACACACACTGAGGTTATTCCGACTTTCATGCGTTCTTATTTAATAGTATAAAACATCGATGGTCACTAATGCCTTTTATTTCTTATTTATTTATATTTACATTAAATAATTAATTTACTTTTTTAATTCGATGATTATTGATAGTAAATTTAGTTATTACAATACTGATAGTTCGGAGGCGTTTTTTTTTTGTGATAAGATAGAAATTAGTGAGTCTTGTGTGACCTATTGTCGGCCTAGTTTGTACGACCATTTCTCTACATTTTCGGCCGAAGGTGCCTCGGGGCTTCTGAAAGAGTTTTGGAAGGACATTTTTGTACCCTAAGAGCACGAGTGCTTTTCTTGCAGCTCGATAAGCCAGTTCGTTCCCTGTGATTCCCACGTGTCTTGGAATTCTTATAAATATAAATGACATAGTCTTGTAGAATGGGTAGATAAAAATGGATGCATGAAATTTTCGGTTGTTCGGGATAAATACAATCTAAAAATTTTAATGAGCTTAACGCATCTGCAATTATTATTTTATTTGGGTCAAATACATGCAGAAGTGCTGCTACAATTGCATTGACAACGAATAGGTTTGTCAAATATTGATGACAATTTATGGGAGTTTGTGGGTTTGTACCTAGATGGTCAAACATTCATCGTATATGTTTATCGTATTTCACTTACTGCTTTCCCTGACGCATGCATAACCGAATTTTTCTTGACTAAAGTTTTGTTCCGTATTTGAGGAGTGTACAAACAGTGTATGTAGCATTAATATAATCGAATTGCACGTATGTATGTATATATTTGAAAATTTCCGAAATACGTCAATATAATGTTTTCAGATCGACATTAGATTTGTTTTCCATTCATATTTCTAGTTTGATTTTCTCTTTCCTTATATACCTAGAAAATGCGAGGTAAAAGTGAAGGCACTTTTTATTTTTTGTTACATTTCTATTATTATTTTTTGTATTTTATTCACTTTTCTAATGTATAATTTTTTTTTCAGGTAAGCTGTCGACCTATTTTTTTCTAGAAATTGTACAGGAATTATCGATTGGTAATTATTTTATTCATAATTAATATCTTAGCTCCAAATACAATTTGATCAAATAAACGTAGTACAACATGAAATCAAAATTATTTATTCTTTCTGAAATAACATAGCCAGTCAATTTTTATTTTTGACTGCATAATTTAGGCTAATTGACGAGATTTATATTTGTCGGAATTAGTTCATTTTATAAGGAAAAAACTAATACAAAAATGCACTACAATATAAAAGAAAATTCCTTAATTAAATTAATATCATAATACGATAAGTATCAGATAACGTTTGATCGAGAAGAGATAACAAAAGTTTCCGTAAAATTCACAATCATCTCTATCGCCTCTGTTGTTTACTTAGATGTTGTTTTCATTCACAGGCCCTACGAGAGTTTCCGCAAACTTTTTATATTGTGGCTCTTAAAAGTTTAGGATGGGATTTTTGAGACCGCAATCCAGTTTTTATTATTTAAGTACATAGGAGGGGAGTAAGACCCACTCTTGAAGCTCAAACCCGTTATACCTAAACTATTCAGTGAGTGATCCATTATCCAGGATATGGTTACATACATTTACATATGCATATACACACATATACTCAATACATCTGCTGTATTAAGTAATTTTTATAAACGCACTGGAATTGTTTATCTCATAGTCCAAGAGACCAACAGGAGAAACAAGTAATTTATCGCTTTCCAATTTTATATTTTTTTAATGTAAACTATGAATGAAACTAGTAACTCTTGTTAAAACTGATGATTTTTTAAAGTATATTTAGGAGGAATAAAAAATGGTGGCTGTTGCAAAACCTTATAAAACATCATTTTTTTATTTATAATCTTTACACTTTCTTGAGACTGGTTAATATTGTTTAAATAAATACATTTTATCCTTTTTAGTTCAAAACAATTTTCATTCCTTTTTAAGTTCAACATTCAAGGACAATCTTGATAAAATTTTAGAACCACATCATTTAAAAAACAATTTTATGCAGGCTATTCTGTCCAGGTCGTTTATATCAATACAAAAATTACCCTAATTGTTAATACTAAATTAAAAATTAAAACTTTTTGTCATAGTCAACTTTGTTTTTAAAATGTATCATAACATTGATAGCCTGTATAAAGTTATTTTTTAAATGATGTGGTTCTAGAATCGTATTAAGATTGTCCTTGGACCGCCCGTAGCTCAGTGGTTAAGACACAGTCTTACCAATTTTTGATGTCTATTGGCGGTGCCGGTTCGAATCCGGCCTGGGACGTCAACTTTTTTCATTGAGTGGCGGTCCCACAAAATGAAGAACTTTGACCCCCAACCATGGTTAGGCAGTATAGGACTCCAATGGGAGTCTTGGCCAAAAAAAAGAAAAAAAAAAGATTGTCCTTGAGGATGACCGAATTGGCCGAAACGTCAGACTTATAAAGGAATAAAAAAGGATTTGAGACTAAAATAGGATAAAATTTATTTATTTAAACAATATTATTTTTTTATTCGAAGTTCCATATCTCTAAAGCTACCTACAACAATAAAAACCTAATGCATCACTTAAAGACAACTAAATTTTCCTAAAATATGAGCCTTAAAAAAATTACTTACATTCAATAGTTCCCGAAGTATACTTTTGTACAAAGAAACATGTACTGAAAAATCAGTAGTTAGTGAATTTATTTTGGGAAATCTGAACGTCAGGAACCATGGGATATACAGATGTCTATTAGCACTTAAATTAAAACTAATTTAACGTGTTATAAAGTCGTTTATGACGTTTATCTTCGTAGGAGTAGTAGTTCTTATTATAATTGACAAAATAAATTCACAAGGTGTTAATTTATAGTTGTTCAGACTAATCGTTTGGTTTATGAAAAACTACATCTCAAGAACCATTAGACGTACAGCTGTCTGTTCTATAAATCTATATCTTAACACATAACATTACACGTGTATGCTAGCACTCATATAAAATGGTTTAATGTACTATAAAGTTAGTTTATAACGTTTATTTTTGTAGGGGTAGTAGTATTTATGATATTTGCATATTAATATGAATTTTAGGATTGTAAGTAGTTTTAAAGAAAGGAGCTCCGAATGAAATATTAATTTTTTTTTTAACGTTTTGAAATAGCCACTATTTTTTGTTCCCCCTAAATGTACTTAGTAGACTGATCAATAATAACTGTACATAGTTTTCATTAAAGTATTAAAAAATGGGACTTAATTAAATTACTTGTTTCCCACCGGACTCTGGTTCAATCATTCATTATTGATAACTTATCAATAAAATCACTGAACGATGCGAGAAAAAACATATTTCTAATGATGAGTAGATAGTTCAAGATGATTAGGGGTCACTGAAGAACAAAAATAAGTAAAAACGTTTCGGCCAATATTTCAAAACTTCATCAGAGCTAAGAACAAAAAATAAGATAGATAATAAGAGAAAATATAAATAAGAAAAAAAATATATTTTATAAATGTAAACAGTCATTCTTCCTACTTACTTCAGTGCCGGATTAGAAATCGACCCTTAATCTAATTTTTCAGTCTTAATAAAATATCAATTTAATATTTCTTGTCATATTTAATAATGGTTGTATTGGATATAGATTTTCGTCTTTAAAGGATTTTCTCCTTGGAATATAGATTCATCTATTCTTTACATGGACTCTAGAAGGAGAAGTAATCCTGCCGAAAGACGAATGAAAGGAACCGGGGGTGGGATGCCACTAGAGGGTGGGTTTATATACATGTCTGGATTCTGCTAGTCCGACCACAATAAACTGAATAGACGAAATTATTTTATTATCCTCGTGAGAAGGTTTGGACTTTTGTTGTAAGGGAGTTACAGGACATTTCCTCCGATACTAGTCATGAGCACTGTGCCACGACTGATTGTAAAAAAGGAGCATCAGTGATCAAAGAACTATCTCATTCGTATAACACAAAGCTTCATTAAACATTTTAAAAAATAGCTAATACTAGGAATTATAAAACAGAATCACATAAAACAAAAATTATTTGTATAAATGCATTTTTCATTAATACAACGAATTTAGAAATAAAATATCAAAATTCAAGACATAAATTCTGTATCAATATCATTTTTTTGTTCTATTATATAACATAATCATGATATCGATAAAATATAAATATTTCGTGAAAAATATACTTTATAGAATACTGCACTCATTGGTGTTGAGTTCCCTGCATTAGAAACAAGAGAAAACATCTGTCATCAATGCTTCAAAAATTCTTCATTACTTTTTAGTAACGAGAGAAGCGCCGGGATCTTCCAAAGTCCTACTTTATGCTCGACAAGTGAGCTCGGTCAGGAGTTACCCAGTCTAAATGTAAATAGGAAAGATAGTGTTGAAGATAATATTTTACTTTATGTTTAATTTGTTTTCTCTCTTTAATTTCTTATTTTATCATTTAATTTATATATTTTATCATTTAATTTATATATTTGTAAACACCATGGCAATAAGCTCTATAGTCCCTATAGACCATTGTCTATAAATATAAAACAGAACGTAATAATACACAATAAAAATTAAAAAAACTTTGTAATAAATTATTAATAATTTTTTTGGAGCTAATAGTAAATTGGTTTATCAACTCTACCTTTCGACAAAGAAATCCCTTGATGGGAAAAATTTATTTAAGTTGAAATTCTTAGAAGACCGAAAAATTAAATAGGTAGGTAAAATAATACCCCAATACTATCAAATATATCTGATTGTGTAAAGTTTCACTCAATTGATTGGGAAACACATGCATTGTTAGGAAGTTAAATTATTGCTAAAATGAAGGATATGACTAATTAATGGTATTTTCAGCCACTGAAGAATTGAAGGTAGAAGATGACGTGGCAAAACGGGAGAGAGTTATATATCAAAGTTAAAGGGATTCCATCAAATTCATAGTGAGCCAATGTTTCAATAACGTCTGATTTCATAGCCACCTTGCATTTTATGAGATTCCCAATCCAATGAATTATTTTTATTCTATATTACAATGTTCTGCTAATATTCAGGCTCTATTTTATTTTATATACGCTGACAATTGTTTAAATAGTTGTCCAGCATGGAATAGTGAATACTATGTTATTGTTTTTTCAACTTTATTTAATTGATAGATATTACAATCTGCCACACTATTCTGGGCAATAGGTAATAGTGGTGAATGATCACATTCATACTAAAATAAAATAAAATAAGAATATAATAAAATAAATAAATGAAAGAAATAAAAAAAATAAAATAAAATAAAAAGTACATTAAATTTCTCTTAAAATATATAAAAATAGAAGGATAAATAAAATGAACATAATCAAACTATGTGTATTGCTATGTACTAGTAGCAGATTTACTTGGGATGCCAGGATAATCGCTGAAGGCAATTATCCAAAAATAAATTAATTAATTGATTATAAATTGAGTCCTAAAAAAAATATTATTATAATTGGATTCCTTTCCAAAGGCTGTTTGTGTGTTTACCAGTTTACCAATTAAATACCTT
>NW_027114174.1:17192-24225 GCF_000696795.3 Halyomorpha halys
TAAAGAAACTAAGTATTTATTTACAATTTATTATGATTAAAAAGATTCAAATGATTCAGATAAAGGTTACCATAAAATATAAATTATTACATGATTACTTATTACTTAATTTATACTTATAGCTGCTGATGCCGTGGGGTGTAGTGCCGTGGGTGTCTTCTGTTTCATCAGGGATGTCCAGGCCTTCGCTCTGGTCGAATTGCATCCTCCTGACTCTGCCTGCTGACGAGGTCCTTCTCCGTCTCAGCCTTCCTGTTGAGTCCCATCTGTTCTTCTAAATTCCCTCTCTGTATTTTTCTCCCACTTCTCTTTTGGGGCGTTACCTTATTTTTAAATCTCTTCTCCGATTGGTTATCGATGTCCGAAGACTCCCGAGGCAGGCGTCCCCCTCCTCAGGGCCGAGGATGTGTAACAAAAAGTTTGACTTATCCAGGAAGGGCCTGCAACTGGTTAATATGATTCTGGTCCCTCGTCACAAGCTATCATTTTTGTTAGAACACTTAAAGGTTAGCCAATCTAATCTTCTCAGGGGCCTCTGGTAATGCGACAAACTTAATAGAGATGTTTTCATATCCGGGGACTCAGTAAGAGACTCCTACCCTAACCAGGTATCGGGGACAGATAGCAAAAAAGCTTAATAAACGGCATATTGTTGAAATCATGGCTAATTCCTCGATACATAGCAGTATGAAAAAAACAATAAAATAAAAGAAAATAATATAATATCTAGTCCCATTTATACTCTCCTGAGGATCCCTGAGCCCACTCTATCTCCCACGTGTAAGGTTATCACTAGTAGTGAGCCTTAGTGAATACGATTAACTACAAAATGGTGTTTACGGGTTCATAGAGTTTTCATCTAGTCGCAACAAAATCTCAAAAAGCTAAATCCAGGAGTTGTCTACAACCGCAACGCCAAAGCAACACAAAGTTAAAACATAAATAGTTATATGAAATAAGAAGGTTGGATTAGTATAGTTATTTCATTGGGGTCATAAGCCCAAAAGTTAATCGCGAACATTTTTTCAAATATATATAATTTAAAGTTATATTTAATTATATATATTATTTATTTAATATAAAGTTTGAATCAAATAACAACAAATTCATTGACCAAACATAGGTTTGAGTGATAGTTTGATAGCGTTCTGCTCCAATCTCAAAACGTGTTTGGTTAAAATATCGATTATTCGGCAACCAGACAAGAGGAAGTAAGATGCCTGGGGCAAAGGGGCTCAGACCCCACACGAGGAGCTCCTTTACTGCCCTCATAAACCCTGTGGACCATTCTCTTTATGCCCCGTCCCCGCCCGGACTTATCTCTCCCGCTATGTGTCCATATCTTCCTCATATCGTGCCTCGCCCTTAGCCCTTTGTTTGTACACTACTACCATACTACCACACGGAGTAGGTCGTTGCTGGTGGCGTGGTGAATGGCCCTTTTCTCGAATCATTATTGCATACAAAGCCAACTCCCAGAATTAACTTCAACAAACAACTCCCATGAATCACACAATATTGAAAACTCAAGATAATATTTACTTCAAGGTTATTTATCTGTTTGTTTGTCTAAATTTTATAGCATTTATATGGTTCATCCTCACGGCTGAAGAGCACTGAGACTGAGAAGAGTCGATTTAAATAGAGATAAGTTGGCACCTAAATTCCCGACTTAAAATATGAATGGATTTATGGGATCATACAAATACCATATTTTAGGTAGAAATGGATGCAGGAAATTTTCGGTGTTCCGGATACATACAGTCTAAACCTTTTAACAAGCTTAGCGAATCTGTAATTATAGTTATATTGTTGTGGGATAAAGATAGAGACAAAAAAAAAATTTCGAAATTTCAACTCTTTATTTGGAGGGGTCGTGAAGGTGCTTCAAACATTAAAACCTACTTAAAACCGGGAAACAAAATGACGAAAGTGAGAGAAGAAAGTGGTTAGTCGGAAATATTACTTACCCTGTATCAACTCAATTTACGTATGAATTTTCAACTCTTTAACTTAATTTCGAGGGGCTATGGAGGTGCAAAACTTTAAACACTAAGATAAACCTCGGAAAAATGACGAAACTGGAAGGAAATAGTTACAAATGTTACATTTTCAAAATCAACTAAATGCACATGATAAATTTTCAACCTACTAACTCAATTTTGGGTGTAAAAAAAAATTTAAAAAGTCCTCAAGCGAAATTTTGATTGAAATTCACATTGAATACAAATGACTTAATTTTGTCGTACTGTGCTATATTTCTCTAAACAGCTCAAATATCATTTTTCAATTAATTTGTTTCACCATCTAACCTTTACCCCTTTTTAAATCTCTTATTCAGCCTTAAGTTCGAAAATTACAAATACTTTAGTTCTTAATTTATTTATTTTTTTATTCAAGGATGTTTTGAGGATAGAGAGTTTCCTTGTTCAGCTTTCATAAATTATTTAATTTTTTTTTAACATTTCTACAACGGTATACTATTGATTAGCTTCTTTAGTAATAATTCATAGAAAAAATACTTCAAATCAACAAATAAGTACATTAAAATTATTTTATCCACTGACCTAATTTGTCCCAATTTTTTTTTAAGTATATAACAAAATTTTATATTACTATTTTTTTTTTTTTAATAAAACCACTTTATTTATTGATAGATAATATAATCTGCCACAAAGTTGTGGGAAATAGGTAATAATGATGAATGAGCACATTAAATGAAAGAAAAAAAAGTACATAAAAATAAGTAAAATCTCTCTTAAAATGTACAAAAACAAAATAATAAAGAAAATGAACATAATAAAACTATATGCATGCAAAAATAAATAAATAAAATAAAATAATAATAAATATAAAATAATCTCTAGTCACATTTACACTCTAATATACAACATTTACACAATCGACCTGAAGATCCCTGAGCCCACTCGATCCCCCCGTATGAGGGGTAGAGCAGAGCTCAAGAGATCCCAGCCCATCGCTCTCGCCGAATCACTGGTAATGAGCCAGTGGAGGCTGAACAATTTATATTACTACAACAATTTAGTTTGGTTATATAGAGAGGATACAGTATCTCCGAGACGTCCAGTAATAAAAAAATATATCAATTAAGAACAATTTGTTTTTAATTATTGACTTTAAGACTAGATAAGAAATTTATTAGAGATATGATTTTAAAAAATTTACAATTTTTCTATTAAAAAAAAAGTGAAGTAATTTCGGATTTCGTTATGTAGTCCAAGCGATGTGAATCCACAGGGTTTACCGGGCTGTAAGCATAAAAATAAAACAAGCCTCCAAGAAGAAGACAGGGGTAGAGCGAACAAATAGTGGATCTAGAAGGAAGGCTGGCACAGTGAGCCCTCGATTAATACAAGACTTAATGAAGCCGAAACCGCCTCCTCAGCTCCTCCTTTGTCTTCCTGTTCCTCCGGTTCATTTCGGAGGATCTCCTGAGCAGGTAGGGTCCTTGCCAGAGTAAATACTACCGTTTAGTCTATCTTTAACCGACCGTGGAACGTTCCTGCGAATGCAAGCTGTATCGAAAGCGAAACAGATTCAATATCCAACTTGTTTTGAGGATACTTATTTGCCTATCATAAAATCTGAAAACTGCTTAGATTAAGCCTTGTCTCAAACATAACAGGTTAGTTTCCAGAAGAGCATATTTATAGGCACATATTCTGAAATAACAATAATTTTCAATAGTGCGATTTTAGACATGATTTGAAGATACTTTAGTTATTCTTCAAATATGTAATAATAAAATATTAATATTTTTTAGATCATGACTAAAAAAAATAATTAATAAATAATAAATTTATTTCATCATATTTCATTGTCCCTTTGGCTATATTTATACGAATAGGACATAATAATAATGAACTATTGATATTTTTAATTTAGAATACATTTAAAAAAATTAATATAGCCTATTTAATAATTAATTTACATGATCACATTGTCCATTCTTTAGGAATTAATGTATAAAAAATACAGAAAAACTACAAATAAATTTAATCTCTATTGTCTTACTTTCAATATTTTTTTTAATTGCTTCAACTTTAATTTTTCACGATGTAAAATACGTTAGTTCTTAAAGAATTAACAATAATGATGATACAAATTATTATATTAAAGATGCAGTATGAATGTATTCTAACTATTTTCCTTTATTTTGTATCATTTTTTTTTTAAATCAGTCATAATTATTCAAATATTCCAGGCATTCTAGTACAAGAGCCCAAGAGGAGAAAAAAAGGCAGGTATTTCACTCCAATTTTTGGTACTTAATTGAAAACTAGGTAGAATTACTAGTCAAAATTGATGAGTCTGCCAAGTATAGGTAGGGGGAATAAAAAATAGGGGCTGTTTCAAGACTCTAAATTTGTTTTTATTCGGAGCTCTATATCTTTACAACTGCCAACAATAGAAAATCTAAGAGAGCATCATTTAAAGTAGAGTAAATTTGCTAGAATGTAAGCCCTAATAGAGCTATTTCCTTTCAATAGTTCTGGAGACATAGCTTTTTAAAAAGCAACATTTCATAAAAATGTTTTATGGAACGCACTAACAGATCGGTAGTTAGTGAATTTACTTTGAAAAATCTATATCTCAAAAACCATTTGACGTACAGATGTCTATTAGCAATCAAATTAAAGCTAGTTTAATGTACTATAAAGTAGTTTATGACGTTTATTTTCGTACGAGTAGTAGTTTTCATGAAAGTTGATCAAATAAATTGATTTATAGTTGTTTGGACAAACTATTGAAAGTAAATAGTCTATTAGGACTTACGTTTTAGAAAATTTACTCTACTTTAAATAATGTTCTTTTAGATTTTCTAGTGTTGTTGGTAGTTTTTAAGATATAGAGCTCTGAATGAAAAAGTAATGTTTTATTAAGGTTTTGAAACAGCCACTATTTTTTATTGCCCCTACCTATACTTGGCAGACTCATCAGTTCTGACTAGTAATTATCCATAGTTTTCATTAAAGTAATCAAAAATTGGGGTGAGATAACTGCTTTTTTTTCTTCCCGGTTCTTGTACTATTCGGTCATTATAGTCCATTATAGAATGATGCCATCCTAACCCCAGTTTTTCACGTTCTCTTCCTTATCAAATTTCTCTCGGCTCGTGAAAAATGAAAATCATACATAAAGACCATAGTGTTCTCTATGTAACCCTATCTAGCCCGAACCAGATATCACTCCTTCCATTATAAACTCTCTAACCACTCAAACCCCCTAGTTTCTAATCTTGCATCCTCTTCCATTCCTGAAAATCCTCCGAGGTGCCTGAAAAGAAGATGGCCACGAGACCAACTAATGTAAAATGTCATTAGAGTGCTACCAATGGGTAGTTTCTCTTCACGCCTGTAACACTCCAATTTAACTTAGATCAGATTTACTAAATGTATTATAATGTACAGTTGTAAATAGCAATAAATAAATATTAAAAAAAAAATACAATTGAAAATTGAACAGTCTACATCTTGTGTATCATTCTGCTATATGTCTTAACTTGTTAATTATTATTGCAGTGGACCGTTGTGACTAACGGAGCCTGGAAATTTTTTTATTTAAAAAATATTTCTTGAATACAGAATCTTTCTTTTTCTATTTGAAATATTGAGCATAACCAAACAAACGTTATCTAATACAACCAAAGCGAATGCATGATGAAGATAATTTCCTATAGTAACATCGGTAATTGGGCCTAAGAGCTCGTTCGCATCATTTTGCTTTCTAGTCGAGGCGAGAAAGTACCCAACTAAACGTTTTCGACGTACTTTATTCAAGAACGGATTGAAAGGATCCCTCGGGTTACTATCTCCGGTCGGAGGAAGAAGCGCCATTCACGTAACTGCCTCGGGTTATGTAAAAGCTACTTTGCCGTGTTTGGGTATCGGCTTTTATAGAGGCCTCCGAGACTGAAATGTTTTGGGCAATCGATTTTGATATGATCGTTATGTCAATAGTGAATAAATCAATTTGACAGGGTCATGCGTAGGAAAGTCCGGTCAAGTTCAATAACGGATCTCGTCCATTGTTCTATTGTCTACTGTTGCGTAAACTTTCATGAAAGATACCGACGTACTGATTTGAATACCCTCTTTACGTTTATATACATTTCATGTATATAGACGTATACATACAGTTTTACTATCGCTCTATTACTGAATTTAGGAATATTACCCTTCTACAAACATGTAGAAAAGTCGCTGTCCAAATCTGAGCGATTGTGTAACAGTATAATTAGAATAAGCTTCCATGTAAAATATTGCACATTGTTACTCGAAAAAAATGTATTTATGTGGATCATAATGTCAAGGAAAATGAAAAAAATAAGTTTAATCAAAAGTTAAAATTATTGATAACTTAATACTGATGGTGGAAAAATGGTCCAAAGAAATACAGACTATACATGGAAGAAGTAGTTTCACAATAATAACTAACATATGAAGAATTTATAACAATAATCGTTTTCATAAATTTACTTATAAGTATTAACAATATATTTTCATGGTTATATTTCATACATTGGTAAATTAAAGTTTAATAATGCATAATATGATAAAGTTAAATGATATTAAGGGGGCTTAAGAGTCTTACAATAAATGAAACAATAACAAAAGAATAAATACATGATAGAGAAATAAAAATGAAAAAATAATAATTTAAATAAAATGATGATTGACCGTAAGTTAATATGAAGAAGAACAAAAAATAGTAATAACATTTTCTAAAAATAGTAATAGTATTTTCTGCCGACGTTTCGACGTCCTTCATCATGACTAAAATACAAGGATACAAAGTTAGAATTAATTTAAGGGTAAAAGAGTAATAAATTATTAACTGCCATTTGAGGAATATCTGTTTATACTCCCCTACTAGGTATTTTTCATTTTATTTACTTTTCTTAATTATAACTTAATTATATTTATATTTATTTAATCATGCATTTTAGAGGAATAATAAAATTCTATGAGCTATGTTTATTTGACTTCTTTAAAAACAAGTAAATTTCTAA
>NW_027114174.1:24275-25700 GCF_000696795.3 Halyomorpha halys
CGCCATTTTGTTTTTATTGTTGCTATTTTTAATATGTGGGTCTCGCGTCCTTTTTCTTTTCGTTCAGCGCTTTATTGTGAGGCTGAGTCTACCCGGACGCCATTTTGTTTTTATTGTTGCTATTTTTAATATGTGGGTCTCGCGTCCTTTTTCTTTTCGTTCAGCGCTTTATTGAGAGGCTGAGTCTACCCGGCCGCCATTTTCTTTTTTGATCGCCGCCATTCCATTATGAGGGTCTCGCGTTACCCCCACCACCTATTGATGGAGCAGTTACCCACTTTTATACTGCAATCAGTGGCTGAGTGTGCCCGACCACCATTTTTTGTTTTTCATGACGTTTGAGAGGATTAAGGGTTTGGCAGAGGCTGAGTCTACCCGGCCGCCATTTTCTTTATTCATCACCACCATGTTATTATGAGGGTCTCGCGGCCTTTTTCTTTTCGTTCACTGCCATATAGACAGGGCTGAGTGTGCCCGGCCGCCATTTTGTTTTTTATCGTCACCATTTTTATGATGAGGGTCTCGCGACCTTTTTCTTTTCCTTCAGCGCTATATTGGCATGGGCTGAGTCTACCTGGACGCCATTTTGTTTTTGATCGCCGCCATTTTATTATGAGGGTCTCGCGGCCGTTTTCTTTTCGTTCAGCGCCATATTGGAAGGCTGACTCTACCCGCCCGCCATTTTGTTTTTTTTATTGACACCATTGCATAAGAGGGTCTCGCGTCCTTTTTATTTTCGTTCACCGCCATATTGGAAGGCTGAGTCTACCCGGCTGCCATTTTTTATTCCCGCCATTGCATAAGAGGGTCTCGCGGCCTTTTTCTTTTCGTTCACCGCCATATTGTGAGGCTGAGTGTGCCGGGCCGCCATTTTCTTTATTGATCACTATCATGTTATTATGAAGGTCTCGCGACCTTTTTCTTTTCGTTCAGCGCCATATTGTGAGGCTGAGTCTACCCGGACGCCATTTTTATTAAGAGAGTCTTGCGACATTTTTCTTTTCGTTCACCGGCATATTGGCATGGGCTGAGTCTACCCGGACGCCACTTTGTTTTTATGTCGTTGCCATTTTTATTATGAGGGTCTCGCGGCCTTTTTCTTTTCGTTCATCACCATATTGGGCACGTGACTTACGGGTTTGGCAGATGATGAGTGTACCCGGCCGCCATTTTCTTTTTTGATCGTCACCATTTTATTATGAGGATCTCGCGATCCTCTTCTTTTCGTTCGTCACCATTTTATTATGAGGATATCGCGTCCTTTTTCTTTCCTTCACCGCTATATTGTTCACGTGACTTACGGGTTTGGTAGAGGCTGAATGTACCCGGCCGCCATTTTATTTATAAGGGTCTTGCTATCCTCTTCTTTTCGTTCGCTGCCATTTTACTTATGAGGGTCTCGCTATCCTCTTCTTTTCCTTCACC
>NW_027114174.1:27294-29290 GCF_000696795.3 Halyomorpha halys
CCTCCGCCCTTTTGGTTTGTCTGCTGTTTGAGAGACTCACGGGTTTGGAAGAAGTTGAGTGTGCCCGACCGCCATTTTGAATTTCTTCTTCGTCACCATTTTATTACGAGGGTCTCGGGATTGTCTTCTTTTCGTTCACCACCATTTTGTTAGATAGAGGCTGAGTGTGCCCGACTGTCATTTTGAATTTTGTTCGCCCCTGTTTTATTACGAGGGGCCCGCGATCTTATTCCTTTCGATCACTGCCATATTAGCCACTTTGAACCTTAATTGCTAATACCTAAAAATTGATATGTAGACCTTTATCTTCTTATCCCTTCCATGAATGTAAACAAGGGACTTTGAACTTGTATAATCACTAAAACATAAACTTGCTTCTATAATCGCGTTTGCGCCCTCTAAGTCCGAACTGAATTTCGAATGGAGCGAATCCCGTTACCGTATGGACGGAGTGGTTATAGGCTGCTATAGCTCTTATCATAGCCTCGTCTGGTTCCAGGCCCTTATCTATCTGGTACACCCGATAGTGATCACTTAACGTACCGTGGAGCTTCTCTATACCCCCCCTGCTCTTAGGGTGTCCTGGGGGTGTTTAGATGCCACCTTACCTCCAAAGCCTTCATTTCTTCTCTAACGTTGGCGTTATCGAACTCCTGTCCCGCATCAGACGATATCCTTTCGAGTACTCCATAAACGCAGCGCTCTCAATACCGCCTCGGCCGATCTTTCTCGAATCTGATGTGCCATGGTCACTTTGCTAAACAGGTCAATCACTGTAACCCACTTGTAGGCTATCTAGGTGAAAGTGTCTATTTGTAATTTTACTAACGGAGTGTTCGTCGTCGGTGTCTCCTCTTGTGTCGCCTTGGGTGGGTGTCGGTCGTATTTGGTGCTGAGGCACACCTCACAGTTCCCGATTATCTCCTGAATCGTTTTCCGCATATTCCACCAGAAATATTTCCGTCGCAGGGCTTGGTAGGTTCAAGCCTCGGTGATTGGTCTTTCCTTGGTGGTATGCCAAGGTGACTTCCCTCTGTTGATCTCTGTCCTGAACGGTTTCCACCATTATTAGGCAACGAACGAAGTTTCGATCCATTCCGATTTTCTCCAATCTCCAGAGGCGTTTTATCTTCTCCCAAATTACTCCATTCCCGACGTATAGATGGTATGTTCGCCCCGGTTTGGATGCATCTTTCAGCGCTCGGCAGATCTCATCATTCCTGACACCCAGTGCCGACCAAATAGTGGTGATCGAGGGCTTCTCATGTTTAGCGAAGTCCATCTTCATGGATCCGGAAGTTCTTGTCTTCCAAATTATTTGGTGTGATTTATCGTTCACCACCTCCTCTAGCTCTTCCATCTCCGTTGGTCTTCCCTCAGTGGAGCTTTCGTTCTCGGATAATGGCTCATGGTCATCATGATCATACCCGTCGTGCTTACCGTTTCTTCTTCCCCTGGGGTCCATTCTTGCAAAAACTGTCTCGCCTCTCCTGACGTCTGTGGTTGTTCCTCGTCTTTTGCATTTATGGTGATCGCGCGGGATAACCAGTCAGCGACTACATTTTCTTTTCCTTGTTTGTACTGGATTACGATGTTGTACTGGTTGAGCAGTTCCTTCCATCTGGTGACCCTAGCTGAGGACTCTTTAAGCTTCCCAACCCATTGAAGCGGTCTGTGATCTGTATGTACCCGGAATTTCCTCCCGCAAACATAGGGGCGAAAATGTTCTACCGCTCACACAATACCTAACAGTTCTCGCTCAAGTGCGCTGTACCTTGCTTACACAGCATCGGTCGCTCTCCACCCTCACAATCCTGCGACAGTACCGCCCCTAACGCGTACTCATTTGCGTCCGTGGTGATGATAAATGTACGTTCAAAGTCCAGGAATGCCAACACCGGTTCCTTTTGAAGCGTCTCCATGCATTTGCTAATATTTTCCACCATATCGGGCGTCACCTGCACCCTATTTCCCTTTTTCAGAAGGTTGTTGATGG